>NW_016157422.1:311-395 GCF_001687245.7 Rhagoletis zephyria | reverse complement strand
CTATTTAATAGAACAGCGCTGTTTAGCAGTTAGCTGTTTAATAGAACAGTCCTGTTTAGCAGTTAGCTGTTTAATAGAACAGCC
>NW_016157422.1:0-164 GCF_001687245.7 Rhagoletis zephyria | reverse complement strand
TGCACTATTTTGGTGAATTCTCATATCTAGAAATTTCATTTTTTTCCCATACATTTTCGACTCTGATACAATTTTTCATACAACTAATAATTATACATAACCTCATTTAAAATATAGTTTGTATTAAATTTATCAACTTATACAATTTTCATTAATTTTCATAC
>NW_016157421.1:247442-309980 GCF_001687245.7 Rhagoletis zephyria | reverse complement strand
CGAGGGCGACACATTTTCTTATTGCTGGCGACACAAATTGTTTGGTGGGTACATTTCCATAAATTCATTGGTTTGTGTATGTATGTGTGTATAAATACATACATATGTATGTATGGATCTGTAATGTACATTCATGCATGCATTGCATTAAAATATATTTAATTCTTAACTATAACGTAAATGATGGAATCTGAAATATTTGGACTTAATTTTAAGCTCTCCAGTTGGTTTCATACATCGACATTAATCTTCCAAAGCATTTTCCTTTTTTTATTTTTAAAGCCTAGTCCATTTTTTAACGAAAAAAGTGTAATTCTTTCCACATGGGGTGCAAAATTGCTAAGTCCACTTTTTTAATTTGACAGGAGAGAAAAAATACTTCTTATAGACATTTCCTCCAAGTATTACGAATACAACATTTTGCGTGTTTAAAGCGAAGCAAAACTTCGTACGAATGAGAAGGATTCCATCCTTTAAAAAAAAAACTTTGTATTATTTTCTTTCATTGAATATAAACGAGAAAAAATAAAATAAGTGCCTTAATTCTTTTCGAAACGATGCATTTTTAATATCCCTTGCTATATGAGTTTTCATAAAAAATGGACTTAGCGACTTTTCACTCTCACCTAGCGGAATCCTCTTATGAATAATTCGTTTATATGCAATTAATTTTTGAAGTGAAACTTCTTTAGCGGCGGTTGGTTGGTTGGGAGTAAATTGGCAAATTCAACGGAAATTACACACGGAAATGGTGCAACGGAAATGGTGCAACGGAAATGGTGCAACGGAAATGGTTGGGGCTGAAATAAGTGCTTCTTGTGTGTATGTATATGGTAGTAATTTAACTAAATTTTGCTGATAAAAGTTTAAAGAATAACACCGAGAAAAAGACCAATACAAGAATGAAAGTAAAGGTGACTGCGTACATAGATAAAGAAAAGGATAAATGCAAAGGCAAAAATTAAAACAAAAACAAATATGCGTTAAGATAAAGGCAAAAATGAAGGCCAAGGTAAATTTAAACACTTTACTTATCTATGTATATAAAGGCAAAGGTGAAGGGGAATATGTATGTAGATGAAGAAAATGATAAACATAAATGTAAAGACAAAGATGAAGATGGGGATACCGATAAAAGTAAAGATGAAGATGGGGAAAGAAAAATTAAAATAAAGGTAATTTAAGAGGAAAGGATATAGAGAGGACACAGAGACTCAATCTGGGAATTATTTTGTGATTTTAGAAATTTTCGGATTTTCGGGACTTATCGATATTTTTATCGGTTTTGTTATAGACATTTTTATCGAATTTGTTATCGATTTCGTAATCGATTTCTTATCGACTTCGTAATCGATATGTTATCGATTTTCTAATCGATTTGTTATCGATTTTGTAATCGATACTTTTAACTATTTTGTTAGCGATATTTTTTATCGATTTCGTTATCGATATTTTGATCGATTTTGTTAAGGATATTTATCGATTTTGTTATCAATATTTTTATCGATATTTTTAACTATTTTGTTAGCGATATTTTTTATCGATTTCGTTATCGATATTTTGATCGATTTTGTTAAGGATATTTATCGATTTTGTTATCAATATTTTTATCGATATTTTTAACTATTTTGTTAGCGATATTTTTTATCGATTTCGTTATCGATATTTTGATCGATTTTGTTAAGGATATTTATCGATTTTGTTATCAATATTTTTATCGATATTTTTAACTATTTTGTTAGCGATACTTTTATCGATTTTATTATCGATATTTATCGATTTGGTTATCGATTTTGTTTTCGATATTTATTGATTTTGTTATCGATAAATATAGTGCTGTCAAAAGCGGCGTGTCGATCCTTTTCTCGCGGGTCTTTTCCAAGATTAGGCGTATTGTGAATATCTGGTCTATGGTGGATTTGCCAGGTCTAAAGCCACACTGATAAGGCCCAATCAGTTCATTGACGGTGGGCTTCAGTCTTTCACACAATACGCTCGATAAGACCTTGTAACCTATGCTTAGAAGGCTGATCCCGCTGTAGTTAGCGCGAATGGCGGGGTCACCTTTCTTGTGGATTGGGCAGAGCACACTGTAATTCCAGTCGTCGGGCATGCGTTCATCTGACCATATTCTGCACAAGAGTTGATGCATGCACCTTATCAACTCCTCACCGCCGTACTTGAATAGCTCGGCTGGCAGGCTGTCAGCTCCAGCAGCTTTGTTGTTTTCCAGCTGCGTTATTGCTATACGTACCTCGTCATAGTCAGGCGGTGGAACGTCGACTCCATCATCATCGACTGCGGGCTCGGATTCCTCTTCTCCACAACTTTCCGTGCTGCTACTATTTACTAGGGCGGAAAAGTGTTCCCCTCATAATTTAAGTACGCTCTGGACATCAGTTACTAGGTCGCCATTATTGTTCTTACAGGAGTACGCCCCGGCCTTGAAACCTTCCGTAAGTCGCCTAACTCTCTGGGAAAATTTTCGGGCATTCTTCCTGTCGGCCAGCATTTCAAGCTCTTCGCACTCACGTATTTCGGCCTCTCTCTTCTCATTGCGGCAAATATGTCTCGCTTCCCTCTTCAGATCCCTATAGGATCGCAGCATGGCCCTGTAGGCGGCATCTTTTTCCTCTGCAGCTTCCTGACACTCCTCATCGTACCAGTTGTTCTTTCGGGCTCGCTGAAATCCGACTACTTCTTCGGCGGCAGTACTTAATAAGCGGGAAATGTGGTTCCACTGGTCGCATATGTCGGTTTGTTTAAGAGTGCCCTCTGAGATCAGGTNGCGCTGGCTGTCTGTTGTGATTGCAGCTTTTCGACGTTAAGCTTTCCTTGCATATTTGGGCGCACATTTTTTGCTGCACAGAGGCGGGTGCGTATCTTGGCTGCAACAAGATAGTGGTCCGAGTCGATGTTTGCGCCTCGGAGTGTGCGTACGTCTAAAACACTGGAAGCCTTCCGTCTATCACAACATGATCGATTTGGTTTTTCGTTTTTCGATCCGCAGACAGCCACGTAGCTTGATGGATCTTTTTATGCTTGAACCTATTACCGCATACTACCATGTTTCGGGCCCTGGCGAAGTCGATCAGCCTCAATCCGTTGTCGGATGTTTCGTCGTGGAGACTGAATTTTCCTACGGTGGTTCCAAAGATCCCTTCCTTGCCCACCCTGGCATTGAAGTCGCCAAGCACGATTTTGATATCATGACGGGGGCAGCGCCCGTACGTGCACTCCAAGCCCTCATAGAAGAGATCCTTGGATGCCTCATCCTTCTCTTCCGTCGGGGAATGGGCGCAGATGAGCGAGATGTTGAAGAATCTCGCTTTGATGCGGATTGTGGCTAGACACTCGTCCACCGGGGTGAATGACAGTACTCGGCGACGGAGTCTCTCTCCCACCTCAAATCCAACTCCGAATTTGCGCTCCTTTACATGGCAGCTGGAGTAGACGTTTAAACGTTTGCCGTGGTCGTCATCATAAGGGGGGTCTCATCCGAGGCTTTGCCTTGCTTCTTCACTGAAAGTGGTTTTTACGTGGCGGGTCACGAACCCAGCGCACAATCCATTGCTGGGACGATCGGGGATCGGCATAATATAATATAAGTGCAACAAAGGTGGTGTGGAAACGTATGCATATTATGGCCATTACAACTCTTCCAACTTTTTGAATCGTTATATTTCTGAAACGGTGGCTCTTAGGAAAAAAGTATTTAGACATTCATGAATTTGTGTGAGTAAATAAAAAATACGCTCAAACGTCCTATACGTATACAAGAATGCTAAAATGCAAGATTGCGCCCATGAGAGATGACTTTTGAGCGACATTTTTGCGTGACGTCATCTTGGTGCATGTAGCCCTTTAGGTAAGTACGATTTTCAGCACATGCCCGATGTTGGAAAAATGCATGAAGTTATATGTATGTGTGTGGATACAGAAAAAAACTTACTTACATATATCGCATGTTTGCCTTTTGTTTTCACTTTTGCAATTTGCCACTGTAGACTCCACTTTGCCTTGTAATGTTTCAATAATTATGTAAAATTACGCAGAAATATTAACGCACAAATAGTTAAATTGGATCGAGTCACCCGTTCGGACACAATAGTACGAAATCATTGGACAAATAACTAAACCGTACCCAGTTAAATCGTTATTTGGTTGTCCTCAACCAACAATTGCACCAAGATGACGTCACGCACACAGCTGATTCTGTCAAATTCACAAAGAGCGGATTAGCGGTACCGCGATGTGCGCGATCTCTATTTCTCTCTATCGTGATATGTATACACATTTTGTTCTACTGTTGTTCTGCTAGTTTTAATCCAGTGTGAAATCGTGAGAATAATGCTTCTGTCATTCTGGTGTTAAAGGCCCATTGACTGTTATACCGTGGGCAGACATCTGCTATTTCTTCTTCCAAAATACCATGGCCCGTAGTCATAGTCAAAATAAATACCATATGTCTGTCACCAAATATTATAATATTCTTCAAAATACTACGTGAGCTATATTGTACGTTTTGTAGAAGGAATACAACTTTCCGAAATTTAAACAAAGGGTAAACGGCTTTAACGGTATGCTGCTTTCGCTTAATGTTAAAATTTTTGAAAATCTGGCAATATACCTATTTATTTAGTAGAGTTTCTAACCATAACATCAGAGCAGCAGCAGCGCCACCTACAAAAACAGAGTTTTTGACATTTCATTCTTCATCGTTTGTGCTGTCAGTTATCAGTCAATTGTGAAGAATCAGCAGCGATTTTGGTGGGCAGCGAAATTTTTCGCAACAATCTTGGCCACCATAAAATTTTGAATAAATTTCGATTGTATAAAAGTACGAGTATTTATTACAATTTTAAAGAATGATGAACGCTGTGGCACGTGTATACCTACGCGCTGGCAGTCAGACAGTTTCCAACGTCATCAAGCCAGCCGCAGTAGCTACCACTCAGGGTAAGAGCCAGAGCAGTGTTTAAAAAAACTTGGTTTTACACTGTATTGCACAATCAAATTGATCTACCGGACAACTTCAAAGTGAAGGAATAAATGTGGTGTTAATTCGTTGCTGATATCGCAATGTTTTTATCAATTAAAAACGATTTTGAGCATTACTTTAGGTCTCTTCATTATGTAATGTATTTTGAGGTTATGCGCAAACGTCATTGCAAAAGTAGTATCATCAAAACAAGCTGGATTCACGATCCCAGGACAGTTGCATCTACGCAACCGGAACGACCTAGGTTTATATATGTAACTCATTGGAATATTTCTATGCTAACACAATGATAACAACACATATAGTTCATAGAATACTGCCTAAAGAACTTTTTTTTCACTTGCAGCCCAACGCAATGCGCACACTGATTTGCAGGTGCCTGACTTCTCCCCTTACCGTCGCGAGTCTGTAAACACACCATACCGGAAAGATGATTCCGCCGAGAGCCGCAAGGCATTCTCTTACATGCTTATTGGCGCTGGTGCTGTTGGCAGTGCATACGCAGCTAAGGGGCTGGTAACCGCGTTCGTGAGCTCGATGAGCGCAACTGCTGATGTTTTGGCCATGGCTAAGATTGAAATCAAGCTTAGTGATATTCCAGAGGGCAAGTCGGTCACATTCAAATGGCGTGGCAAACCTTTGTTCATTCGTCATCGTACATCCAGCGAAATTCAAACCGAGCGCTCTGTTGCAGTTTCCACATTGCGTGATCCTCAAGCTGATGATGTGAGTAGGCACACCATCGTAGTGCAACGCTCATATTACAATGGTAATAATCTTTCTTTCCTTTCTTTTTTTAATTACAGCAACGTGTAACCAAGCCAGAATGGTTGGTCGTCATCGGTGTCTGTACACATTTGGGTTGTGTACCAATTGCCAATGCTGGTGACTTCGGCGGTTATTACTGTCCGTGCCATGGTTCTCACTACGATGCCTCTGGACGTATTCGCAAAGGACCAGCTCCATTGAATTTAGAAGTACCGGCTCATGTATTCCCTGATGATGGCACATTGGTCGTTGGTTAAGTACGAAGATGTTCAGTTAAACAAAGAAAACGAAGTGAAAAGTGTATAATTTATAACTCAATAAAAAAGTTGGGGCCAAATGTGATTCGATTACCCGTATGCATTGGTGTATATGGCGCAAGTTGCACTAATCTTAAAAAAAAAACTTAAATTGATTGTTTTCTTTTTTACGTTTAATTGACTAGCTAAATTCTGTAGTATGTTCTGAGAAAAATAAACATTCACGGCCGTTATGCCGCTAGGAAGGCACAAATTCAGTTCCTGTTCTGAAGAATAAATATATTTTGAAGCGGTCGCCCGCTATGAGAAGGATTAGCATCAAACCATATGCAGTTCTGGGGAGATTGTTAGCCAAAGACCATCCACACTATAATCTGGGCATTATCTCGGCCAAACGTTTAGCAAAGATATGAGTGCCAAAAGTAATCATTTTTCCTAATCCCCTCTTCAATTGATTAATCGGATTCAGCTAAAGTAAATTTTTTTCATGTCTGGCAACGAAAATGGTTTATTGTGAATATTCTTTGAAATTAAATGTCAAATAGATGGAATGACAAATCAGTCTGTGAAATTTCGAGATGGATTGGAGTTTTATAAAACCAATCCTATCTAATCGATATGGAACTTTAAACAAACCTGAAATAGTTAATATAATTAAAGCAATAACAAGATGGTAAGTAATTCATTATCAAGAAAAACAATTTGTCTACTTTTGGCAGTTTATTAAATGCGCAAAAATAAAATTTGCCTTCCGATCACAAATCAAAGATGGCGGCCGACGGCTGCCACTACCACGGAAAAGTTTTATTCATTCGGAAATCATTTTCCCTTGTTTTATTTTCAGTGAAAACGATTTTTTCGATGATGAAAGCAATTATGCGCAATTTTATATGGCTTTTGCAGCTCTAGCTGCCGAAAAATTGAGCCAATGCAAGCTGGGTAAGTTCGGAAACGATTTTTCACAAAGAAAAATATGCATACACATTTTCATGAAAACAGTATAAGCTCCTTAACTCGAACTTCTACATTTTCTATAATATGGCAATTTACAGGTCTCAATTTTGAGTAAATATTGGTGAATTCCTTAGCCACATTAGTCTGAAAATCTGAAATTCTGGTACATACACGCAAATAAATTCAAGGCCATATTTCTGCTTAAATTGCTTAACTTCAACCATTTGTATGCAATTATATTAGGTGAGGCATCAATTTATTCGAAAATAAATGTACTTTTAGATAGATACTACATATTTGGCACATTCCATAGACATTTTTGAAATAAGCGATGGTCAACTAAGAAAATTTGGGATTTTTTAGTTTTACACGACAAAAACTCACTTCATGATTTTCAAGATATGATTGATTTTTAAGATCGGATGAGAAATAGTCTACGGTTATTTTTAAATTAAATAAAAATTGAGGGTTCAGGAACTATGATAAACCTACATTTATGTTGCCTTCGATCCTACCTATACTACAACCTACTGTGTTTTGTTTTGGGTTAATTTCGTGATTTTTTTTCTTTTGCTCGTGTAATAAACCAAACGAAAAAATGCGGTATTAAATTCTAGATTTAGAAATTGGAAGATGCCTTTTAGCAATACTACAAAGCGTTCTGTATCCACATCTTTCGGTATGACGGGAACTTTCCATTGCTTTGCTTATTAAAAATGAAGGGCCAAAATTTTAGCAGTCTTAAGTTGAATGATTAATTCAAAATTTTCAATAATTTGCAAGATATTTCAAAATGATGCGTTAGCTCATATGAACCTTATACCTAATTTACAATACTTGAATTTAGGGGCAGGAATTTCAATAATATCGACATATCAGCTTTTTTCACTTGGCACTTTTTCGGTTTTGAATTCGTTGATTATCACTTAATTTGTGCAAAAATTTAATTTCGATTTTAGTAAAATGAACTCGAATAGCTACATACATACATATGTGAATTGAAAATTAGGTAGCGCAACAAAAATGTACCTTTTGGATCGGAAGAATTCTCAGATATGAATTGGTTCAAATTAAATGTATGCCACTGTACACTGGCAAACGTCATCATGTCAATTAGCAGAAAAAAAGTATACTTTTTGTATGCATCTGTTATGTACTTATGTACAGCTGTTAAGTTATTGTGAATGGTTAATAGCGGGCGGCGGGAGTGTTAAAAACTGCAATTTCATCAGCATATTTATTTTTCAAATTCTCTTTTACTCTTTCTTTCTAAACAAAAACAGTGTGCCAAACGCAAGTGCCGCAAATACAGGAAGCCTGCGCTATACTTATACGCTTCATACTACATAAATTAAGTAAAGTGAGTATATTTATGTTTATATATTTATGATCTTTCGTAAGTAATAACATCCAACAGTAAGGATGAATAACAAAGAAATTAATAGAAAAAAACTTTTTGAATATGGTTTATAATTCCCCAGAAAATAATTTTGGTATGCATTCTCAAGTGAAGTAATTTTCTGTTTAAAATTTACGCGAAGGTATGTATGTATATCTTATTTGGCCCTAAAAATGAATTTGAATGTGCATTTTTTTTTTCTGACCACATTTTGGTTAAAATGAAACTTATAAGTTTAGAAAACATTTTTGCTAGATTAAGACTTAATAGGGTCACTCATTTGAAAAGAAAAATAACCTAAGAACTTAATAGAGCTGGGATACTATCGATAGTACCTCCATTCGATAGTTTTCGAAACGATAGTTGAAAACATCGATAGTATCGATAGTACTATCGTCGTGAAACGCTCAATTGCTTGAAAATTAAATAATTAATAAATTTATAAATTATTTTGTATTATATAATTTTTTTTTTAATTGCAGTGCATTAAAAGAAACTTCTTATAGTAATAAAATAAACTTATTAATTTATGCGTCTGAATTATATACACTTATATACAAACACTTGCATCCTCTTAAATAGCGACGGGCAAAATCTGAATATATGTTTTATATGAAAAAATTAAATTCGGATTTTGTTTGTCCCTTTTGAATTGCAAAGAAGTGAAATTGGCTATAATGATACATTTCTAATACTACAAAGCAAAGAAAACACAAAAGATATTCGTTTCAATTGATTACTCATACTTATAAAAGTTCAACTGAGATCAAATCCGTAGGCATGTAATTCCGGACAAGGGAAATTATTAACATTTTATCAGATTATAAGAAAAGGAATATAGTACTGGTCAAAATAATAGCACCACAACATTTTTAGCAGTTTTGACTATTTTTTATTTACTTAGTGTCTACTAATTTTTTTATAAAAGTTGTACAAAACATAAAAAACATTAAAATTTCAAGCTTTTTAATTCGAATTTCTACAAAAATTTTGTGTAAGCAGTTTTATTGCTTATTAAATTTTACTATAACTCACGTAAGCTGATAGTTTCTAAAAATTCCAATGCTTTAAATTTGGTTTTGCTGGCCGTTGGGATTTTTTTTGCATAAAAAAAAATTAATGACATTAATGAAGAGACATTGGGAAGTTTCGTTAAAACCGACATCGACAGTTTTCAATAACTCGATAGTGGCGGCAGTTTGCAATTATCGATAGTATCCCAGCTCTAGAACTTAAAGAACTATGAGAATTTTAATGTGTCCGCCCTGTGTCAGCAAATATAAGTACATATACATATTTGAAAATAGAGCACCAAATGATAATCATTTCTATATTATCTTATATAAACGATAATAATTTGTATTTATAAGAAAGTAGATTAGGGAGACATGTACATATATCACGAAAAAAAATCCTCTGCTTCTTTTGAAAAAGCTAATGGGTCTCTTTTCATGTCTTTGTTTTACTGGTCGCGATTGTACCATAAAAAATCACATTTTTCTTAATAAATTAAACAAAACAAATATATTTTTTCTATAAATATATACATACACGTAATTATTTTTTCTTGAAATAGATAACCAAGAAACCCAGCTATACCCAATCACTAAGAGACGAAATAAAATGGCTGCTGCCAGCTTTAAAAAGTCTTTGCGAGGGAAAATCTACTTCAAACCCACCAACAAAAACTTACACACACCCGGCTTCTGGGACCGGTACTGGCACAGTACCGAACTCGTCGCTGCTACAATTCGATTACAATGTTGTAGCAGCCGTTTTAAAGAGCGCAAAATATCCTGAACCCAGCAAAAGTATCGTGACTGGAAGTGACAAAGAATCGCCAAAATCCGAGATTAAGCGTTCACGTTCCGATTTATCGACAGTAATATTCCAACAGCTGACCGCACCCTTAGAAGCTGGTAAAATTACATGGTCACCATTAAGTGAGGAACTTACAGATTGTTCTGTAAGTTGTCAAATGTTGTTTAATTTATAAAGTTCGCTTAGTGTTTTTTCCTTCGCAGGACATATTCTCAACTGCAAATATTGCATATTTGCAATCTCTAAATGGCGCCGATGTCATACTGGATGTATGCATTTCGTTGCCTATTTTATCACGTTATCGTGCGAAATATCATGAAACTATCGATGTATTCAATACAAAACCATTATACTTGCCCTTGACACAACCCGATGCTGTACAAGTTAAAAACACACTTGCTCACATGGTCACAGATATATCCATCCTTTGGCAGGCTCTATCATTACCCATTATGCAACCACTTTCGCCCAGCCGTATTACTAAACTATCCAACTGTGCTATTTCGGCGCTTTACTGTGCCGTATTGACATCAATTGCGAGCAGTGTGCTCAGCATGACTAGCTCAACTTCATCGCAAAAGAGCCAGCAATCGTCAGGCGGTGGTGGTGGCACCCAATCAAAAGAAGCCGATGAAAATGAAGAACATGCACGCTTCATTGTTGATAAAGCTCTCGAAATTTACACTATCATCGGTAACGTTTTCAAAATATCTGCCCGTTCTCATATCTACCAGAATCATTTGTGTTTTGGAGCCTGGCTATTGGTTAGTGGCATACAGGGTGCACTGGGCGCTTCAGGAAGCGGCGCAGCGAGTAATAAATCAGCGGTACAAGCTGATGATGCTTCCAAATCTAAGATAGCAACTGGTGCTATTCAACGTACTCCAGAAACACCATCCACACCAACAGCGCGTGTTAATCTATTCAAAGTACAGCAAGGTTTTGGCGTACTAAATGCCGCAATTGCAAACCATTGCATTAAACTGCTTAGTGAACTTGTCGAGGATCTCAAAATTGAATCCACATGTAATGACATTGGTGTTAATAGTAATAATCAGAATTTACCAGAAGCGGCGAGTTTCGATATACTGGAAAACTATACATCTCTCCAACGAATTATTCGTGTACTCAACACCGCTACTTTGCATCAACTCTTTACGTTTCTTGCTACAGTTTCTTATAGAAAAGCCTGTGCGCTCAAACGGGCAAATGCCAAAGATCGTACAGAATGTGAAGCTATCAGCTATTCCGATTCAACTACATACTTTAACGATACACTTTCTTGTTCGGATAATTCTGAAGAGGATGATAGCGAAAGCTATTTGGGTCATTGGTTCAAAGAGACACTTTCGCCTGAAGCGAACGATGACGCTGTAAACGCTCAGGCTCAAGAACGTGTCAATGAGGCACAAAAATCCAATCTGGTACCAGCAGTTGACGAGCCACATGAATATTTGGATTTAGCTGCACAAATCTTTTGCTTCATGGAACAATTTTTCGCAAATAAACATGCCTATTTACATCGTTATGTGAAGGCAGGACTGAGCGATCAACAAATGTTATTGCTGGCAAATATACTAAAGGATCTTGATCGTGACGCAGCACGTGGGGAAGCTGAAACATCTACATGCGCTAAATGGCAAGCTGCAATGATACGTTTCTCAGGCGCCGTTGGACGTTATTTACACAACTTAATATCGGCTTCGTTGCTTAGCGAGTCCTTGCAATCAAATTTACTACAGCATCTTTCAATTTCACCGTGGTCGACAGACACTAATGCTTGGCCACTGCAAGTATATCCCAGCACATTGTCTGTGCTAGTGCAAATTCTGTTGCTTAAGCCAACACAGGAGAAGGAGGCCGCCTGCTTATCCGTCTGGCACCGTCTAATCAACACACTTGTAGAGGGTGTTTGCTGCACTTCGGTCGCGAGCACAGCATCAGATGTCGATTATGAGGATCTTAATATGGAGCATGCACAACTGCTGCTCTTTCTATTCCATTCGTTGAACTTGATGCAGAAGAAGATGATACTTCTGCTAACCGCCGGCGCTGTTACTCGTTGCGCTGAAGTATGCCGTGGCATTTCACCTGACAAACCTGTGCGCAATAGCCAAATAATGTTATTATCACGTTTGCTGCTGTTTCTTGAGTATTTAATGAAACATTTGTATAACGCACCAGCCGAATTACTGGATCAAGTGCGCTGGAACCTGTTCAGCATAACGACAATGCATGAAAATCAGAAAGTATCTGATTTGTTGAACAGCAAAACTAAGCTGACCTCTTTCTGTCGCAAGGACATTGAAGAGAAGTTCCGCAAATCCTCGTCGGACTACCTATCCAGTAAGAAATGTTCACCAAATGCCAGCAATAATATGTCTAATCAAATATTCTTTAACATTTTAGATATACGTCCAACGTTTTATTCGCTCACTGTTGTCGACCCAGCTGCTACTTCGACGCAACAAGAATTCAGACTCGATGGTCTAGCTTGGAATTTCATTCTCTGTACACCGGACAAATTGAAATACCCACTTCTTGTGGATGCATTAATCGATATACTATCCGTAACTGACATGTCCCAAAACAAAGTCACGTCACACACCCTATGCGCGATGCAATATTGTTTTAGCATTTGCTGGAAGTTGCTGCTGGGTTTGCCGCCCTCTACGGTGCATGTGGAGTCATTGATGGAAGATAAAGTACCTAATTTGCACTCGCTTTTGTGGTCTATACGTTGTCCTATGTCAACATCACATTACTTAATTGTGAATAGTTTAATCAAGCAAGGGATGTACACACAGTTTGCTGAAACTTTATGGTCGAATGTTAGTGATCGTGTAAGCGATATTGGCTTCAATTTGAAACAGACTTTGCTGGGAGTTGAGGCATTTAACAATGCAGTGGACAAAGGTGAGTTGTATAATAATAATCAAGCAAACGCAGAAGTATTTTATAACTTTCGATCTATACTCCTTACAGTAAATCCGCGCCTATCCCACATCATCCTTCTTGATGCGGTAGTTGCGCACATGCAAGCTGTGGCTTGGGCCGCTAAAGAAGGTATTAAGCTTCAGCGTGCTGCAGCAAGTAGTAATAATAGCGGCAGCGCTAGCCCCAGCTTGCCAAGCTCAAATTCGCCAATTACCACAGGCGAACAGGACGTATATTCCTCTTCGGAATCGTTGGATCAAAAAAATAAAACCTCCGATTCACCATCTAATTTGCTACAAGAGCGCGCTCAAATTAGCCGGGATTTGCTGTTATTATTGGTGGAAACTTATAAAATAGTTTCAGAAACTGTACGCAGCAAAATGACCTTACAACTTACAGACGCAACCCCACTTAACATATTAAACCTAATCGTACCAATTGTTAGCTCGCAAAATCCACTCACTTCTGAGTTAAATGCAACCTTTATTAAGCTGTTGCCGAATCAAGATAAAGACATAATCAATGTTGAGTGGACAAAGTGTTTCCGCGTATCTGAAAATTCTGTATTCGCCAAGCCTAACTATCCAGTAGAGGAGTACACATTGACTGTAATTGAAGCGCATATTGTAGAGCTTACACGCTACAATAACTACACGCTTCTGAACTCACTAAAACACTGCATGAAATCCATATTGACTCTGATTGACTTGTTACTTCCATATTGCAATGTAGATGTCGCAGCCAGCACAGGCACTACAAATGTCGACGTTGACATTGAAAAAGAATTGAAATCGATACTTATTTCGACCATGCTCGATGTGCGTATGGAATATGTTTACGAAAGAAGCGAGAAATGTATGCATTCGCTTATGAATGGTCACGATGACAGCTCCGAAACGCAACAGCTGCTCGTTTATGAATACACGTTGAGGCATTGCTATAAATTGTTATTAGAATTTGCCGAGGAACTGCGTCAATCGCAAGCGAATACAAATAAAGTGATCTTCAGCGAAGTGATGCTCTTCGCTGTGCTCAAAACAATGACACAAATGCTTGATAAACCCACTGGCGTAAAGGCAATGCATAATTTCTTCAAAGTGAACAAGGAAGGAAGCATGGTGGAACTGCTGTTATCGTTCACAGGCACCACTATGTCGGTTTCTTATGCAAGAAAATTGTTACAATTCGTCGAGAAACTATTCCAATTAGCCGAACAAGTGGATAGTAATTTCCCCATGGATGATATGGTGCAGTGTTTCGCAGAATTAGCCAATGTTGATGGTGCGCGCACCAAAGCTTGGTTAAATCATGTCATTTATGGGCCTAACGGTGCTCAAGGCGGTTCAGATACAGTGGACAAAGTGCTCGCAAGCATGCAACCCTCCAGCACGCCATCGAGTAATGCACAAACCCCAACAAATATGGCGACCGTATCGGCGATACCTAGCATAACAGATCAGTTGGCTCAATCTTCGGGCTTGGATGCAGACGCTATGGAGATTGACGATGATGGTGCCGTGGCATGTGGACCCACCATACTACAGGTAATGAAAGAAAAGTTATGAATTAGTCAGAATAAATTAACTAATGCCATTTAATTTTGCAGGCAGAGACGTTCAACCTTTGGCAAAATGCCGGTAATAGTTATGTGACTAATCAGTCTGATGAATCGTCACAGGATGCGGAAAATAACGATCGCAATGGTGCACTGCTGTTAAGCGTTGTGAAGTACATAACACGCGATGGCAAAGCTCCACCCGGTGTCGCCATGACTCTCTTCCAATCGCTCCTGCAAATTGGACAATCGCACACGCAGGAAACATCTGATTTCGCCGATATTCTACAGGTAATGATCACACTTGCCGATACCACACAAGGGCGCGGCCATGCTACACTCTTTAATGCCACAATAGTTTGGCTGGAAATCACCGAATTTCAAGTACTCGAGCGTGCTTTGAATCCTAAGAATCCGAATTCCCTAGTTCCCATCACTACTCTTGAGAATATCAACGCGCTGCTCAAATATCTTAGTGAATTACTTCAAAGTCTTGGCTACAAAGGTAGCAAGAATCTAACACCACCATGGGATGATGAAATGCAGACCGATTTGGAGGAACTAATGGATGATTTGGGCATCGAGGAGGATGATTCATTTGTCGAGGACTCCGATGAAGATAGTCTCAATAATAAGCTCTGCACATTCTCACAAACACAAAAAGAGTTTATGAATCAACATTGGTATCATTGTCATACCTGCAATATGGTGAATACAGTAGGTGTGTGCTCGGTATGTGCACGCGTCTGCCACAAGGGACATGATGTCAGTTATGCCAAGTATGGCAACTTCTTCTGTGACTGCGGCGCTAAAGAGGATGGCTCGTGCCAAGCGCTTAGTCGACGTGTTTCATCAAGTGGCGGCGTTGGCGGCAGTGGCACTGGTGCGGAAAGTCGTCAACTTATTGATTATAGTCAAAGCGCATACGCTAGTAATATGAATGTGTTGAACAGCAAGAAGCGCGCTCAAACACCTCCTTCACAAATTGCTGCCTACACACAACGCGTGGAGGCACCCAACGAACGCGTTACTTTGTTAACTAAGTTATTGGAGTCGAGTCGTGAAGTGCTTCAGAACAATGAACAGTGGAGCGTCATCGTGCGTTGCATACTCGATTTCTTTGATGTGCTATTACCATCAATTCGCGAAAATTGCGCACTCTTCTCTATTGTTGGTTGCCACAAGCGCGCAAAGGCAGCACTGGATCGCCTACATACACCCGAACAAGCTTTCCAAATAACGGATCAGTTGATGGTGCCAACTCTGGGTTCACAGGAGGGCGCATTTGAAAATGTACGCATGAGCTATTCGGGCGATCAAGGCCAAACTATAAAACAGTTGCTTTCGTCTGGTTTGGTTCGACGCGTTGCATTGTGTTGTCTCTCGTCACCACATGGCAAACGTCAGCATTTAGCTGTATCACATGAAAAAGGAAAAGTTACCATTCTACAGTTATCAGCATTACTGAAGCAAGCAGACGCTGCTAAGCGTAAACTCACGCTCACACAACTCTCTTCTGCGCCTATTCCTTGCACTGTCCTCTCACTTACCGCCAACCCAGCGAATGAGGACTGCTTGGCTGTTTGTGGACTAAAGGAGTGTCACATTCTGACATTCTCGAATAGTGGCGCGACAAACGAACACATTGTTTTGACTCCACAACTGGAGAATGGTAATTTTATTAAAAAAGCTAATTGGTTACCAGGATCGCAGACTATGTTGGCGCTTGTTACTGCAGACTATGTGAAAATCTATGAACTCGCAGAAGATTCATATAGTCCAAAGTACTATTTCCTCGTTGCTGTGGGAAAAATACGTGACTGCACATTTGTTTATCAAGATGGCGTATATTACATGCTGATCATTGCCTCTTCTGGATACATTTATTACCAGAAATTGGATGATCAGAGTTTGGCTAAACATGGTGATTTCTATGTAACAAATACCTTGGAATTAAATCACCCGCAAATCAAGGATGTTAGTGGTCAAGTCGGGGGCGGTGGGGTTTCAATTTACTACTCACACACGCTGCAACTGTTGTTCTTCAGTTATTCTGTTGGCCGCAGTTTTATGGCTCCACTTACCGATGTCAATAAGGGCGTGAAGAGCATCACAAATCTACAGACGGCACCAGCTTCAAAGAACTCATCCAAAGGTCCTCCGCAACCCTTGTGCCAATGGACCGAAATTACCGGACATCCTGGCTTGATATGTGCCATGATGCACACCTCCAATAATCCAGTTATATTTATGTTTACTCCAGAACGTATACTCATGCAAGAGATCAAAGCACAATCGTCTAAATCTCGCATTATGGACATGGTGGCCATACGCCACACTGTGTCTGGTGTGGAGAAGACAACACTAATATTGTTGTGTGAAGACGGCAGCTTACGCATTTTCACCGCTCAACCGGAAAATACCAGCTTTTGGCTGTCACCGCAGGTGCAACCCTTTGGCAACCAATTGTATTCCTCGACACTTTTCGCAAAATGCAACTCTAGCAAAAAGTCAAAGCGTAAAACAACAAATCAACAGAAAACTGTGGGTCCCAATGGCGCACCAATATTTCCCATCGATTTCTTCGAACATTGTACGATGCTCTCCGACGTAGAGTTCGGCGGCAACGATCTATTGCAAATTTATAACAAACAAAAACTTAAGACACGTCTTTTTTCAACTGGCATGTTTGTGGCGTCAACAAAGCCCATAGGCTTCACTCTGGAAGTGTACAACAACGATCCGAACACAGTAATTGTAGGTATACGCGTTTTGCTCGGCACTCAGGATCCACTTCGTGCGCCGCAAACCGTCACTGTGCTAGGACGTACAATACCGACAGTGGTACGACGAGCACGCTGGTTCGATATACCGCTTACACGTGAGGAGATCCTACAATCTGATAAAAGTTTGAAAGTAATTTTCGGCAAGTCACAAGATCCCGAGAACGTCAACATGCTCGATAGCATTGAGGTCTACGGAAAGTCAAAGGATTTGGTTGGCTGGCCAGATGACAACGATGACACCGCCGGCAATGCTGTGGCAGGTACAACGAACAACACCAATGCCAATTTTAACGGTCAACTATCGGCTGCAAACTTTGGCGAAGGCTTCACCTCCATAAACTATCTTGATAAAATGGTAACAAATCTGTTAGAGGTACTTGACTACTCTTTGGACTTACTTGGTGGTAACAATGTAGCCGCGGCCATCAAACAGAAGGCTATTAAAACTGCAACTTCACTACTACTTTTACCCACACCAAATCAGGTGCAGGCTCAGTCGCGTTATGTATTGGCTACTTTGTTCGGTAATCGCAATGCATATCATTCATACAAAGACAACGAGGTCATACACTATGTGAACCAAGAACTGCAGGCATTGAAAACCAAAATAAGTACACCAGAAATGGTTTGCGATATCGACCCGGAGGCTTTCTACCGCTTAGTGTTGTTAGTGCGCGGTATTGCAATGTCACGTCCACAATCACTCACAAAAATTTGCCTGGAGAACAAAATTGAACTCGTCCAAGACATTCTGCAGTTTGTCGAAAAGCTCTATCAAATCACTCCACGTGTGGACGAGCCAACTTCGATCGTTAGGCGTGGTCTCAGCCATACCGAAACTATTGTCCATTGTTTGGTTGAGGTAATGCACGCGTTTGCACTTTCCGACGCCAACCAAGTGGAAAGCATGACAAAATACTTCATAGACCTTCTTAAGAATGAGTCGAGCGTCATAAGTCATAGCGCCAAGGAGGCTATTATACTGCTACTCAATCCACGTTTAAAGCGGCGCAAAGTTGCTATTGTGACGCCGCCAGTTTGTTCGACGCCTACGCCATCGAATACCACTGCGACTATTACTTCATCCAATCTAACATCTCTCGCAGTGGCGGGTGCGGCTGAAGTGACCGCCGATGAGGTTTTAGAAGCAGCTGCAGTAGGAGGTCCGTCAGCTGCTGCAGTAGGTCGCAGTAATAGCGTTGAATTTGTAGATGCAGGTGCATTAGACCCACTCGCACACGATGCTGGACACCAGCTCTTAAATTTGGAAGCTTTCATGGGTGGCGGCTTCCCGCAACTACTGGGTCTACAGCAAGACGCCGACGATGAGGCAATAATGGATTTAGCTATAGCATTGAGTTTGCAACAGCACGACGAAGGACTACAATCCTTGCAACAAGGCTTAGCAAATCTACAGGGCATACGAAATGCTGGTAATTTACACAACTTACAAGCTCTTGAAGGCAGCAGTATGGGTATAGCGGCTAACGCTGCTAGTGTCTCGGCCGGTGGCTCCGACGATGAAGGTTCAAATGTAGCAACGGACGGTTCAACATTGCGCACATCACCTGCAGAGCCAGCAGGAAGCGGGGGTTCGGAGAGTGGTGGCAGCGGTGTTGAGAGTATTGGTGGTACATCAGGACGCAGCAGCACCTACGGTGATCAAGCGAATGCTTCCCCACCGCGCTCAGCTAATGCACAGTCTGACTTGCATATGGCTAATAAATCGAGTACAAGTGCAGGCGCAGTAGGTGGCGCAGAGGAACCAGTTGCCAGTACAAGCGCTGCAGCTGCCGCGGTGGCAAGCACAGCAAATGAAGATGTTATAACTGAGGATGAAAATTTGGCCAAGTTGCACGACTTAAGGTAAATAATATTAAAATTCAAATTGTTTAAGGCTTTTCTAATTTGTGTTTAGAATTTCAATTTTGGAAAATATTATCCTCAACATACATACGTTTGACAATTGCAATGGTGTTCAAGCCATACCATTAATACAAGTTATACTAATGCTGACCACCGACCTGAATGGTAACAACGAACGCGACCAAAAAGTGTTAAACGAATTGCTATCTGCATTGGTCGACTACGTAGAGATGGACTCCATTTCGAATACGTTTAAGGTAAGTAAAATATGTCATGTCATAGAATAACTACAGCTCATTTTCGCCATGAACTCAAACAATGCAAAACTTCCAATTTTTTTTTAAACTTTTTTTGTGGTTAACGCCAGGCTTTAAATTTCTCCTAGAAATGGGTTCTCTTTACATTACCCAATTTCAAACCGATTTTTCTGGACCTTTTTGTTCGGATTACGGGAAATCGCGATTGCCAGGCGGTGGGAAGAAGAGATAGGTATCCAAAAGATTTAAATCATATAATCGGCGAGCCCTGTAGACATCTTAAAATTTCTGGGAGCTCCGTGATTGGATGAGGTACGGTGAAACGGTTAAGGCCACAATATACCTCTTGGTCGCAGTGCTAACCTCTTATAACATATTAATCTATCATGGCACAGGTGATTTCGCTCGATAGGTGTGCCCAATAGTAAAGTATCCATGTTAGTTTACCTAAGCATGTCGTATTCAAAGAAATCGGATAGATCTGATATATAAAGTGTGGTTCGTCCGAAGTTAGGCCTTAATTAATTTATTTATTATTTTCATTTACCACTACATCCTATTCTGATCATATGTAATTACGGCTTTATATATGTAGATCAGAAGTCGTTCAAGTACACACCTTTATAATATCTTCAGTAATTAATATCTCTAACATTTCTGGTTAAATCCTTGAGTACTGTAACAGACTAAACTTTTATCGATGCGTCACAATTTCTGAGTTATTTTTTTTATTTTTTATTTATCAGATGAAGGATCGCAATGCTAAAAACGAAGTGCGACTGGTATTGCTCTGTCTTTTCGGTGTATTGATGGGTAAGACAAAGTCAAAGCAAGCCGGCACCACATCACCGCCACATCAATTCAAAGATAACGCCTCGTTTGTGGCAAGTACTACTGCAAGCATTCTTAGCAACAACGGCGCATTCACATTTTCATTAGTTGTAATGGAATCCCTGCTTGAACACTGGAAGCGGGTTTCTAGCGAACAAAGCGCTAATGGGAATAATACATCAGCAGCATCTAGCACACCAATCGCTGGCGCTGCAACAACGCCATCACAAAATAATCTACTCAAACCAATACGCTACGGAGCCAAGCCAGATATTTCAATGCTAATACCGCACAACTATTTGAAAAATTACCCGGACATTTTTGATTCATATGATGCATTGCTCACGGAAATTTCAGTGCGTTTACCTTATCAAATACTCCGGCTTTCTGCCACTCATCCAGGTCCTTACGATTGGTATCACAACTATTGTGAGAATATGACTTACACGCTCTGTGAATATATGATGCTGAATTTAAATGCGTTATTGCGGCGTCAAGTGCGCAAATTACTAATGTATATTTGTGGCAATAAAGAGAAGTTCCGCATGTTCCGGGATGGCCATTCACTTGATGTGCATTTCAACTTTGTAAAGGAGATTTGCAGTCTCTTTAATACAAAGGTGGGTTGAAGATTCAAATCATTTTTTGGCTCTTATCTAATTTTTATTTCATTCCAGAATTTGGTTCTTTCGAATCAATCTATACCAATACTCAGCTATGACTCCCTTGTCGATCTCACCGAGCATTTGCGCACTTGTCAAGAGATCAGTCAGATACGCACTGGTAATTGGCAAAAGTTCTGTCTGATTCACGAGGATGTCATACCGGTTTTAATCGAAATCGCCTGCTACCAACTCGACGATGGCGTTTCACCAATTCTACTGCAACTTCTGCAAGCCGCACTTTGCAATAACATTCAAGCTGTAAAACAACAACAGCAGCAACAACAGCCAGGCACCTCGTCAAAATTGCGTAGCGATCGTGACAAGTCTGAAGAAATTGAAATTTCATTCGATTCGAAATTCGATCCAGCACATTGCAGCACATTCGTACATCAGATATTCCGTTTTGTTTCCGATACGTTACTAAATAAATTTGTACGCATTTTCTTACTGGAGACAAATATAACCTCAATACGCTGGCAGGCACATTCGTTGATCTTCGCGATTTACGAAAACTCGAATGACCGCCAAAAAGAGAAACTGATTAGTATTTTGTGGAACATGTGGCCATTAGTACCTGCTTTTGGTCGTCGTACAGCACAATTTGTTGATATTCTTGGCTATTTGACGCTTAGCACAAAGTCGATTGTTGACAAATTGCCCGAGTACACGGAGAAGGCAGTGGAAGTGCTACGCCAACAAAATGATCTACTATCGAAGCATCCGAATGCACCTATTTATACAACACTTGAGCAAATACTGCAAATGAATGGCTATTATCTTGAGTCGGAACCATGTTTGGTGTGCAACAATCCAGAAGTGGCGATGGCTAATATTAAATTGCCATCTATTAAGTCAGATTCGAAATTCACAACAACCACAATGATTGTGAAATTGGTACAGAGTCACACTATTTCCAAAATGATTGTACGCATTGCAGATTTGAAACGCACGAAAATGGTGCGTACCATCAATATTTACTACAACAATCGCACTGTACAGGCTGTAGTTGAGCTCAAGAATCGGCCAGCCATGTGGCATAAGGCGCGGGCAGTCACATTGCAATCAGGACAAACTGAGGTAAAAATTGATTTTCCGTTACCCATTACCGCTTGCAATTTGATGATTGAATATGCCGACTTCTACGAGACCGTAACTGGCTCAAGTGAGAACTTACAATGTCCACGCTGCAGTGCCGCAGTGCCAGCATATCCGGGGGTCTGCGCCAATTGTGGTGAAAATGTATTCCAATGTCATAAATGTCGCGCCATCAATTACGATGAAAAGGATCCCTTCCTATGCCACTCGTGTGGATTCTGCAAATATGCCAAATTCGATTTCAGCATCTATGGTCGCGTTTGTTGTGCTGTCGATCCAATCGAATCGGCAGAAGATCGCGCCAAAACCGTACAAATCATACATTCTTCTCTAGAACGGGCCGATCGTATTTACCGCCAATTGCAAACTAACAAACAAATGCTGGAATTACTCATACAAAAGGTGGCCGAACATCGCTGTTCCGATCGGCTGGTAGATGACAACCTCGGTACAGTACATAGCACTTCGCAAGTCAACAAAATTATACAGCTATTGGCGCAAAAGTACTGTGTAGAATCGCGAAGTTCCTTTGAGGAACTGAGCAAAATAGTGCAGAAGGTAAAAGCGTGTCGTAGGTACGTTTTCAGCGCAAAGAGATTTGTAAGTCCTTACTTCATTAACATTTATGTATCATTTAATTTTATAGCGAATTGGTGGCTTATGATCGCAGCCAACAGGATCAATCTCACAACTCACAAGGCATGGATATGCGTGAAAACTGCGCCATAAACCGTTGTTACGGTTGCGCATTGGCATCCACAGAGCAATGTCTTACATTGCTACGGGCTATGGCCTCTAACTACGAATGCCGCATTGGTTTGTATTCACAGGGTTTGGTCGAAGAATTAGCACAACACAACCTGCGGCGTGGCACGCCACAAATACAAGATGAAGTACGCAATTTGCTTGTGCTATTGACAAAGAATAATCGAGATGCTTGCATGAGTTTGTTGGATTTGATTACCGAACGTGTCAAAACAGCATTGCTGGGCGCCATACCCTTGGCTAATTTGGATGCAGCAATACACCATGAGATGGTTTTACTGGAAGTGCTCATTGCACAAGATGATTTCTGTTGGGAGAACAAATTGAAAGTTGTATTTGAGCTGTTCCTAGTAACATGTCGGTGAGTTTTAATTGGAAGATTTTATTTGCATATGCATACATAAATATTAAGTTGGATTGCTGCCCGAATATTGCATTGCGGTTATCATTATGGAAAAAAACCACAGGGAGGGAAAAAGTATCTGCATAGCATTTGAAAAGTCTATTATATGTACATATGTATAAATGCTTATTTTATTTATTTTTATTTTTGATAAAATTTCCAGTACACCCCGCGGTCCCGCTATATCTGTTATTCAGCCCTGCTTACGTATTATGCAAGCTCTTATTTGCCCCACAATACCTACGAGTAAATTAAATCGCGATTTGAGCCCATCCCAATTATCGACTATCAGCAGTATTGATGGGATCACAGTCAATTTCAATAAGTGGTTAAGTGGTGACCCCCAGCATTCATACGACGTTTGGAAAACACGCATGCCAGCGAACACAGCAGTAAAAGCACGTAAGGGATTTACGAGCGCTAGTGCTAATTCTGCTGCCACTATATTACCAGACGATCGTATGCTAGCCGCAATGCTACAATCTGTAGTTGAACAAAATAGTGGCTCTAACACTGGTATTAGCATGGCAATGCCACCAACAGAACCCGCTAATTCGACAAAGAAGAAACGACAATTAGTTCGCGAATTCTATTTGTACGAGAAGTACGGGCGTCGCTGGCGTAATCGTGTGCTTAATAAAGAACATATTAATGCGCCACTAGTGTTGAGCGCTAGCTGGTTACAACCTATTTTATTCAACACAAATTCACGATTTGGCCGCCAACTGGCCTGCTCACTCATCACTTCTTTGAGCCGCACACATGAGCGCAAGCGTGAAATACTGAATTTGTTGACTGGTTTTCTAAAGTATGTCGGTAATGCGGGTGAAGCAAGCGCGGAGTTTTTGGCTTTGTATCGCGCTCTAGCGGCCGATACGCCATGGCGTCAGTATTTGGCACTAAAAGGTGTGCTTGCTGAGGTCTCACAACTACTGGCAGCGGAAATAGTTAAAATACATCGCCTGGAGGAGACCACATTGTCATCTGATTTATCTCAAGGTTACGCATTGCGCCAATTTGTAGAGTTGCTCTCGCTCTTCCTTGAAAGCGCTACCATACGACAGGCGTATAAAACACGCCTCCTTGGACCAGTGCTTGAGGGTTACTTATCATTGCGAAAATTGGTTGTACAACGTACGCGGCTTATCGATGATGCACAGGAAAAACTGCTAGAAATGTTGGAAGAAATGACTAGCGGCACTGAGGAGGAAACTCGCGCATTTATGGAGATTCTAATCGATACTGTTGAGAAAACGCGCATGAACGATATAAAGACTCCGGTTTTTATATTCGAGCGACTATACTCCATTATACATCCAGAGGAAAATGATGAAAGTGAATTCTTTATGACGCTGGAAAAGGATCCGCAACAAGAAGATTTCCTACAAGGACGCATGTTGGGAAACCCTTATCCCTCTACTGAGGTAGGACTTGGTCCACTTATGAGGGATGTTAAAAATAAGATATGTACTGATTGTGAGTTGATAGCGCTGCTGGAGGATGATAATGGAATGGAATTATTGGTTAATAATAAAATAATCAGCTTAGACTTACCCGTCAAGGATGTTTACAAAAAGGTTTGGCTAGCAGAGGGAGGCGAACGTGATGCCATGCGAATTGTATATCGCATGCGTGGGCTGTTAGGTGATGCCACGGAGGAGTTTGTCGAAACGCTAAATAATAAGAGTCAAGAAGAAGTCGACACGGAACAGCTCTACCGCATGGCAAATGTATTAGCCGACTGTAATGGCTTGAAGGTGATGCTCGATCGCATTGGCAGTTTGCAAAATATATCACGAACTCGTGAATTGATACAAGTACTACTCAAGTTGTTCCTTATTTGTGTGAAAGTACGCCGTTGCCAAGAGGTACTCTGCCAACCGGAATTGGGCGCCATCAATACACTGCTCAAAGTATTGCAGATGTGTTTGCAGTCTGAAAATGATTCGATACAATCGTCGGTAACTGAGCAATTGTTGGAGATAATGGAGACCATACTATCGAAGGCAGCTAATGACACACTGGACTCTTTTTTGCAATTCTCGCTGACATTTGGTGGGCCAGAATATGTATCGGCGTTGATATCATGCACAGACTGTGGAAATGTTCGCAATAACCCGTCAGTGCTACGACACCTTATACGTGTACTGGCAGCGCTGGTTTATGGCAATGAAGTGAAGATGGCATTGTTGTGTGAGAACTTTAAGGTGAGTTAAATAGAGTGTTTAAGATGAGTGTAATAAAGTGTTTATAAGTATTTCGTTTCATTTTTTTTTTAAGTTATTCCCAAAATTTGTAAAGAAATAAAAGATAAAGACGAGTATTGTGACTAGTCTCTGCGCTACACCACTAGTGATTACTCTTAGCACTTCGTTCCCACGACAGTCGGGTCTACGTAACCGGAACGACCCAGATTTATATCTGGCCAAGGACTGTCACTCCAGCAACACTCCCCAAAAAGTCTTTGGGGAATTTGTATGCTGCTACAACAACAACAACTCTTAGCACTTTTGAACTTAATGTATATAACATTTTTCTTAATTTTTAAGTTTTATTTATTAGCACTTAATTAGTGTTAGTTGAGTAGTCTTTGTATTCCAAGACTGAAATAAATAAATAAAAATAAATATTTAGAGCAAGTTAGCAGTGCACATCCTCCATTATTTCTAAATATGTATGTCTTTTTCTTGCAGGAAATTCTCGATTTCAACCATTTCGATAGTGAGCGCACACCCGAAGAAGAATTTAAAATGGAGCTCTTCTGCGTGCTAACCAATCAAATAGAACATAACTGTATCGGTGGCACCTTAAAAGACTATATTGTAGGATTGGGTATTGTTGAGCGTGCCATCGCTTATATAACCAAGCATGCACCTTGTGTTAAGCCAACACTACTGCGCACCGATTCCGACGAATTGAAAGAGTTCATCTCGCGTCCAAGCCTGAAGTATATTCTACGTTTCCTCACTGGACTCGCAAGCAAACATGAGGCTACACAGCTTGCCATCAGCAAAGATATTATACCAATAATACATCGTCTCGAGCAAGTATCCAGTGATGAGCATGTCGGCAGTTTGGCAGAAAATCTTCTAGAGGCTTTGTGCACCGACGAAGCTACTGCAACAAGGGTACAGGAAGTGCGTGACTTCACACGCGCCGAAAAGAAACGCTTAGCGATGGCCACACGTGAGAAACAACTAGACGCTCTGGGCATGCGCACGAATGAGAAGGGTCAAGTGACAGCTAAAGGTTCTATACTTCAAAAAATTGAAAAATTGCGGGATGAAACTGGTCTGACCTGCTTCATATGCCGCGAAGGTTATGCCTGCCAGCCAGCCAAAGTACTGGGCATCTACACATTCACGAAACGTTGCAATGTTGAGGAGTTTGAATTGAAGTCGCGTAAAACTATTGGTTACACCACTGTCACACACTTTAATGTGGTGCATGTGGACTGCCATACCTCGGCCATACGTTTGGCACGTGGCCGTGATGAGTGGGAACGTGCTAGTTTGCAAAACGCCAATACTCGCTGTAACGGTTTACTACCACTTTGGGGTCCAGACGTTTCGGAAGCCGCTTTCTCGGCATGTATGACACGTCACAGCAGTTACATGCAAGAGAGCACGCAACGTTGTGACATTTCCTTCCCCAGCAGTATACACGATCTGAAAATGCTAATGATGCGATTCGCATGGGAGCGTAGCTTCCACGATGATGCTGGCGGTGGTGGTCCCCAATCGAATATGCACTTTGTGCCCTATTTGCTCTTCTATGCAGTATATTTGCTGTTGTCCTCACGCTCAGCCGCACGTGATTGCAAAACCTTAATAGCATATTTGACGGCCGCCCCTTCGGATAAGTGGTTGGAATGTGGCTATGAAGTCGAGGGGCCGTTGTATATGCTAAGTATATCATTGGCATTACACAGCCATGAAACGTGGAATAAGCATAAATTGGCACATTTGAAACGTTTAATAGCCGTAGCTCAGGCGCGTCACATCTCACCATCGGTGCTGTGCAAGGCACTTTTATCGCAAAGCGATCGCCAAACTAAAGATTACATTGTCTATCGTCCATTTTTGATGATGTGGGCTCTGATCGATTTAATCTATAGTGTACTATTCAAATCCGTAAGCACTCCGAAAGAGGAAGACTGGTCGATTTCGTTGTTCGATTACATACGAAAGAACGATGAAGCTATGCTCAAGTCCACAGACACAATTTTGCAAACTTTCACCGAGGAATTTCTGCCGTGTACATCGTTCGGCGAATTCTGTGATGTAGCTGGTAAGTGAATTAAATATGTTTTTAACCGACTTCACAAAAAAGGAGAAAGGTTATCAATTCGTCGGAGTATAACTTTGGACCATGTTAACCGATTTCTAACCTCACAGGTGGTCCCATAATAATTTGGTTTTAATCCCATCATCGGATCATGAAGAAGTTAACGATAATCTTAAATTTTTGTATGAGAATTGAAGTCGGTTTTGTTTTTTGCTTAAAAATTACTTGTACTATAAATTATGGTTTTTATAGTTATGCTAATAGCGCATTTTTTAATTTTCGGATTTTTAATTATGTAAAAAAATCTCTAGAAACCTTTAAAAAACTTGACCTTAGTAATTTGGTCGAACGCGTCTAGTGTCTATGAAACTTTCTTTTTATTTATCATTTGATTTTAATTATTGTGATTTTAGATGATTTTTGATTTTATATACTTTTTCAGGACTGCTGCATTTGATTGAAAATCCCGATGGGTTCATCGATGAAATCTTAGCTTCTCTACCCACAACATCATCAGCTTGAACTGGCAAAATTTTGCTTACATAATAATATAATTAATCAATTTGCTTCTAGTAGTCGATGGGTAGACATAGCACATTAAAGCACTGAATTTAAAACCATGCGTTGGAATATATTCACTACACACAATATCTGAATGTTCGCTGATAAATATTCGTACATATTAACCACATTTATTGCAAATTTAATCTCAATAAACCTTAACGTTCAATAAATAATTTTCTCTTTTTTTCATTATAAGGGATGTATTTCTATGGACATGTTTCATTAGGTGTTCGATTTTCGTGAAATTTACGAAAACTATATCATTGAATCCGAATAACTAAGTACATAGTATACCAAGAATGATAGAATACATTTTCATAGAATACAATATCATTTTCTGCATCGAATAGTTTACATACAACATATCGCACACCGTCTTCAAAAGAGTCATAACTCAAAATTTAGAGCTTTTATTTACCTTTCAGCAAAAGTTGGAGCAAATTTTTGTTATAAGGTAAAAAAAAACCTAAGGTAAAGTCGCCCTCACCCAATATGATTATTATGTGCTAAGAAATAGTTTTTCGCGTTTTCTAACAAACTTATTATTTCTCTTTTGAATACGGTGTGCGATATGTATGTAATATAAAATATATTTATACATTCGTGTCTGTTCAAATTCAGTGATAGCATTGGCTACGATACAATTTGCAAAAGCCCCAAAAATATAAAAGAAATCAGCTGATCTACTTACTATACTTCTACTACCTGTTCATTGAAAATCAAAAGCCCGTTTTTGCGGCTAACCCTTTCCACACTACTGTACAATTTGTCAATCACTGTGTATGCGTACTTGCCAGTAAAAAAGTTGAAAATATGTTGAGATAGGGCCCTTGTAGGGCGTTTTCGAACTGGCAGCCGAGATAGGTCGATCTTCCACAAAGGTGTCGATATTAAAATGTATTCGTCAATTGAACTAAATGAACTATGTATATGAACTAAAGCTCTAGTTCACTAAGGTAAACGAACTACAACTGAACGGTTCACTCGGAAGAACTAAAGTATACAACTGATGCCACATAAAACTTTTGCTTCGCTTTACGTGACTGATTCGCTTTGACAGATAAGATGAATTGTATGAAAATGCACAAAGCATGCCACATAAATCGTTGAAGCGGCAGCGCGAAGCGAATAGATGGCCAACTCCCATCTTTTTGCGCGCTTTGACAATCAGCGCGTCCAAATTCGGGTTTTCATGCAGAAACTTAATTACATAGATCATAATTTTAAATCAAAATAATTAAAATCCACAGCAACTTTGATGAGTAAAAAAGCGATACAACATTGTTTTCTTGGCGTTCATTGTGGCATACCTTTTGCGTCTGGCGCTTTGCTGGCATCAGCTTATGGGTATCCTAACGGCGCGTTTACATTGAACAATGCTGTCAAGACAATGAAGATATATGTACGTATTAGTTGTCAAAATTGTTCCAATGGAAAAGTATGTATTACTGAAAAAGTGTGCATGTATTGGTCATGATTCAATAATACAAGGTTAGATAATTATTGACAGCCGCGGTTTGACACTCCCTTACAAAAGGTTGCATATACGAAGTATGGGGAAAGGAAAAGAATGAAATCCATTGCTGCGAAAATGGTAGTAGAATGGTAGAAAAGTAGCCAAAGTAGGCAAATAGTAGTGAAATTCCTTTTGCAAATTCTAATGTATTTGCTGGAAATCTGGCATTTTCATATATCTACGTGAATTACGCAATTTTTGTTATTTAGCCGTATAAAAACTGCAAAAAGACTCAAAATTAAAACAAACCTACTATGAGATTTATGTAAACATCAAATTTAAAAACAGTTTATGTTTTCATCAGTTAAATGTGCTTCATATGCATATCCAAATAAACATATTGCACAAAAGCTTATACTTCTATTTCACAGCAAAGCAACACTTTTTCCAAGTAAATTTGCAAAGAAGCAACACTTTGCCACTGCTAAGGGAGCGGTGCGAGAGAGACAACTAACAGTTTATCGAACCTTGTATTAGGTGCGTTCGTTTAAAATCTCCAACAGAAACCAACCAACTGCCAAATTCCGGCGAAATGTCATCTCTTCGCTCACAAGAGAGAAGTATCCAAAATAGTACGCGAACAGAAAATTTGCAGAAACTTGCAAGTTAAACGAACAGCTGATATAATTTTTGTTTACATACAAAAGTGTAAAATTTAAAACGTACGAAAAGTCATCGCAAAGTGTTATACTGACACAGTTTATTGATTAAACAAATAACTACTTATTTCTTACAAGTTTAATTAGTCGCATTTTGTAATTTTTATCTTCCAAACCATCAAATTAAATTTTGTGATTTGCGTAAATGCCAACCAGCTGTTTTTGATCAGCTGTTTCCCTGTTGGCAAATTGCTGTTGGCAAAAATTTTTCCAACAGAAACTAACAGCTTCCCCTCAAAATGAAATGTCACTTTGCTCTCTCAATTTCCCCTACTTTGCAAGTTTTTTGCGTACGCGAACGCAAAAACCTGTAAGTTTTGGTTAAACATGAACAATTAACAGCTACGCGAACGAACCTATTATTGAATCATGTGTACTGCTATTGTCATGACAGTATTGTCCGGTGTAAACCAAATTCAAGGTTTCAGATGAAATTTCGATAAGCATATAAAATCTGTCAAAAGTTTCTCTTCGATGCTACCGATTAGGAACGTTCCGATACCATCAAAGTATCGATACCTACTCAAACCGCTATTTCGATAGTACTTATATGAGTGAAGCGAATGTATCGATACCGTTTTATATGCAACAAAGCGACAGAATTTTCAGGCGTTATCTGTGACATACCTTTTGCGACACCTTAGTGGAAGATCGGCTTACATATTTCGGCAACCACTCGAAAAACGTTGAAATACCACAAATTACAAATTAAAATCGGAGGTAAGCAAGCATCGACCACTTTCTGCAGGAAACCATGCGCTGCGACAAGATATTATCACTTTCTCGGCACCTGCAATACAAACACAAAAATTCTAAATAGTTAGTTAATAATACCTTTTCTTTTGAACACATTTCAAGAGTGGTTGTATATTTTTTGTTAACGTTGTGCTTAATTTGCTATATTCAAAGATGGCTTGAGAAATTGGTGAATCGAGAAGAAAACACGTTTTCTCACTGCAAATTCACAACTGTCAACTCATTGTTCTTCGCCAAATTCTTTGTTTACCCGTTGCCACAAATGTCATTCTGCGGGAATGCGCAAATAGTTAAATAAGTAACACTGTTACACCTAAGGCAGTCAATATGGCGGAATTAGAGCGAGAAGTTGCCAACCGATAACACCTTGTTTTATTGCTTCATGTATCGGAACTTCCCTACTTCCGATGCATCGAGGTTTTTTACATCTCTAATTTCTGTTGCATGATTAATATATGCTAAGGGTGGGTAACTCAGCAAATTTATAGGAATTGACTCAATGACTCCAACTCACTTTAAGGAGTCAGCTCATTCAACTAACTCATTTGACTCTTTGTATGTTACACTCATTCGTATCGTAGACTCGTTTTGAGGCATAGATGCGGTATAGCGGCCGTTGAAATAAAACAAAACTTTAAAGTGGGCGTGGTCAGCTCCTTTCTACTGATTTGAAAGGTGTAATTTTTTTTGTGTGCAAATTAATAGGGCGGTGCTAGGGGGAGGGTAAAGGTGGAATTTTCAATATTTTCAAAAGCTTATATTTCGAAACCTATTGTACCGAATTTCAAAATGTGGATATGGTTGGAAAGGCAATTGATTTGATATGCACATCTTTATATATCTTACATACATACATATTTCGAGAAAAACTAAAAAAAAAACGAAATTATAAGAATTTGTGAGATTTGACATAACACCCGCAATACAAAATACATGTGGTTGTGGTTGTTGTATTCTTGCCACCACCTTGTATAAATTCGCCTCGTGCAAAAACAAAATGCAAGACTTTGCCATGCTAAACACTGTGGCGAAGCGAGAGAGTTATATGGAGAAATATGAGCCACTATGATTCAATTGATTCATGTGAGCCATACGGCATCAACTGAGTTACTGAGTTACATTTTTTTTGGACAGGGAGTCTGAGTTACCGATTCACTTATAGGAATCAACTCAATAACTCAACTCCGAGTTGAGTTACCCACCACTAATATATGCATTTTTTTTGTAAATGAGTGGAGTAGCCTTCTAAAAAGAAAATTTCAGTAATTTCAATAAAATAAGTATTCACGACATTAGGACGTATTTGTCGTAAACATGATTCCAAAGAAAACATTTGTGAAAGATGCACACATCGTGAAAATCGCTGTGGAGTTGGAGAATCACTTGCCGCAGCTAATAAATTTGGATCAGCGACAGCCTTTAACAGGTAAATTTTATTGAAAAAGAAGAAAGATATCAACTATTTTTCAGTAGGTGTAAAATAATTAAACAGCATTAACTGAAAGAATTGGTAAAAAGCGTGCATAGTATATGTGTACATACATATGAGCATAAAAGCTCTAGACAGCCAACGCCCTTCCGCAATTATGGCTGCATTGATTTCGAACGCAGCACCAGCAAAGGAAGCTAATTTGTGGCATAATGCCGATCTAGGGCCCTATGTTTGACCAAATTTCTGTGGACAAATATCGGCACATTTCATTTCGAATCTGAACATACAGTTTTAGAATAAAAAGGCATAACATCTTTTATTACAGTTTTATTTAAAACCAAAGAAAGAAAAAACTGGATAAATGATCGCAAACATGTATACACATAGTGGCTGCATTTCTTTATTCATTCTGAACGTTGGGAATAAACTTTTTTGTTTACTTATTCTTTAGAACGTTCCTGATGATATGCTAACGTATATTTCAAACGCGTTCTGTTTATTCTGGCTGTGAAATCGGATTATCCGGAATGTATAAAGAAACTCAACCAGTATATTATTCTTATCCATGACTTTTTTGAGGGAGTTAGGAATATTTTTTATAATTTCACTAAGGTCATATTAGTATGGTTCGATTAAAAAAGCAACAAACTTAACAAATAATTATAATAATATAATGATAGACTGCAATATAGCAAAAGTACTAATTTGACAGAATAAAACCTAACCAACGGTCATGGAAAATAAATATGCTATGTTCATCATTTCCATATACATATTCTATGTTCTTTGAGGTAACGAATGTGCTACCACGTTTGTCGAAAAATGGTTTATGGGCCAGAGTACGCGGAGACCCTTATTAATTAACCATTTGAAGACCGAATTAATTTGCGCAGGGCTAAAACTTTTTCGATGGCGTATTATTGTTCCTTAATCCTCAAATATGAGTGGGTATAAAAATTGAACGCCTATGACTTGGTTTTACCGTTATGAAATGTTGCTTATGTTTACAAAGATTCCTAACAAAAACAACAAACTTAACAAATAATTATAATAATAGAATGATAGACTGCAATATAGCAAATGTACTAATTTGACAGAATAAAGATCATGGAAAATAAATATGCTATGTTCATTATTTCCTTATATATATTCTATGTTCTTTGAGGTAACGAATGTGCTACCACGTTTGTCGAAAAATGGTTTAGGGGCCAGAGTACGCGGAGACCCTTATTAATTAACCATTTGAAGACCGAATTAATTTGCGCAGGGCTAAAACTTTTTCGATGGCGTATTATTGTTCCTTAATCCTTAAATATGAACTGGTATAAAAATTGAACGCCTATGACTTTGTTTGACGGTTATGAAATGCTGCTTATAAATGTTTACAAAAGGTGCAATCCCGTATTCCTCGGACTCGGACTAGTAAAACTGTCAAATAATAAAAATTCGCTCAGAGCGGGAGAGTAACATTAAAAAGTACGGGATCGCTTTCTAATAAAAAATGGTAACTTCTGTCAACTTAACATAACCTCCAAATTTTGGTTGTAAATGCTTTATTGCTTTGCTTATTTTGTATGTAAACACACTCAGCTCACACATGTAAATAACCAAAAATACTTTCAAATTCATTAAAATCCACTTAAACAAGTAATTAAATACTTTTCAACATGAATTAGCAGGGTGCACTTTTCTTTTGTTTACAATTTGGTTGCCAAACACACTACAGCTGATCGTTTGACACATTTACCAGCAAAAAATTCTCGGACTAAGACTGGTAACTTCTGACAGAGAGAACCGTATTTACTCTCTTTTTTGCACTCTCAATAGTCGGAGAACCGAGTACGGGATCGATTTCCAGTAAAATCTGACTGATTCTGACTAGTCCGGACTCGTACGGAATCGCAACTAAAGGTTCCTAACAGAAACCAATGACTTTTGTCACGGTTTTAGGTTTTTATTTCATTTTCTTTTTTATATTTTTTTGGCAAAAAAAGAGGTTATTATGTGTATTTTTTTAATGTTGCAAAACCAATTTAAGCAATATTTATGTTACACAAGTAGTCTCAACGAAAAGGTGCTAAAAACTAATTGTGTCAATACATTTGGTAAGAGGTTCAGCGTTTTGCCTTCACAACATTGTAAAGAACAAATAATCCAAACCACAAGATTTATAAATCAAAATGTCAATGTTGCCTATAACAACATCTGTCCTCACAGGGTTAATATAAAAAAAAAACTGAAAATCTAGATTTAATCGGTACAAACATACCGATTTAAAAAAAAAAAAATATTCAGCAGGACAACTTTCTTAAAGTCGGTACTTTCCCGCCAAAATCGGTACGAATGGTCACCGTACCTATCAGGGATGAAAAAGTAGGTACAATTGTACCTTTTTCCGACGTTTGATGACTTAAAGGTACATTAGGTACAGACACTAGATTTTAGGTACAATCATCTTTTGATCAGATGCATTTTTAGTTTTTTTTTCTATTTCCTTTACCGTGCTGGTATATTTACTTTGCTTTCATTTTGAAGAATAAGCAATTTTAAAAAAAAGTGGTCAAAAGGAAGTAATTAAAAAAGTCATATTATGTATTATCTTAAATATTTTACATTGCATTTAGAGCAGCCACTACGAAAAATTAACACTTTGCTAAGCTATCCTCAAATTCGTATTTTTTTCTATTAATTTTAACGGTTATTTTCACTAAGTCAAATTCAATGGCATTTACGGTCAAATGAGTGTAAACAAATTGTCAAATGGGACTAAAAGATGGTATTTTGATTGATTTAGATCAGAATAGGCCTTCATGCGTGTACATCCGCTGCTAAAGCGGCTATTTGTAAGTTTTTGGCCCATAATATCATCGATAAAGGAAAGAAAGTTGTGTCAAAATATGGCGACAAATTTTGTTGTCAAAATATGACATAATGAAAACCAGCCTATATTCACACATACAGTTCAGTGTCTAGGATGTCTTCCAATTTCATATTTTCTTTATATGAGAACTATAGCTATTTGACCCATATTCGCTTTTTGATTTGATATTTAAAATGCTTTCGAAGTTACTTCCTGCAATTTGATTATTTTCTCTAGACTTGCTGCACCTATCGAAAGGAATCGGATAAATAAGCAGACTTTTCCTGTTGTTTTATAAAAAGCTGGATAAAGAAGTATACTTCGCAAAGTGTGTTTTTTGTCTTTTTCGCCAATATTTTTCAGTAGCCAAAATTAGACAAAAACAACGCTTCTCCGATTCCCATTAGATTATATGTAGTCTATAGATATAGGCTCAGTTAAACAAAAAAAACATCCATCTTTTATATACATGTTTTAAATAACATTTATAAAAAAACTACAAATGAATGATGTAACTTTTTTAGGTGCAATCTGTCTTGTTTAGGTACATTTATTTTATGATATTAGGTACAATCTCAAATTTCCATTTTTCAACCCTGGTACCTATATTATTCAATTCATAAACATCTCCGATATGCTTGAAAATATTTCGCTAAATTTGCCAGTAAACCTCCACTTTAAAATTATTTTTTGCAGGTAAGATACAAGAAATATGTAATTGTTGGGGTATTGTCGATCCGGAGAATTATGCTTTGCAATTTTGTGATGTAAATAATCAAAAATATGTCACTGAGAAAAATCGCAATGAAATAAAAAATGGGTCAGTATTGCGACTGCAGTACTCACCTTCGAAAACTGCAAATGACACGCTGGAATCATTGCGCAGCGGGTCGACAATGGAGAAGACAAAATGTCTAAAACAACTCGCCACACTAAGTAAAGATCATACATTTGCCATGGAATTCATAAAAGAGCAGGGTTTAGGTATAATCATAAATATGATAGAAGATTCTGCGCAAAAAGATGACGATATACTCAAGTACAGCTTGGCCAGCTTTGTTGAGCTAATGGAGCATGACACAATTTCATGGGAAATATTGCAAAGCACTTTCGTTCAGCGCAATATTTACATAGTTTGTAATTTTCAACATTTCTCCAAAGAATGTACACAAAGTGCGCTTTCCAATTTGGAAAATATCGTACAAAATAGCAGCAAGTATGTACTAGTGGAAAAAGAAGTCACACTACAAGATCTACTGCACCTACTACAAGATGCCAATTCGGCGACAATTCAACAGAATGCTATAGCCCTCATCAATGCACTATTTATAAAGGCGGATGAGGCACGCAAACGGCAAATTGCGCACACGATTAGCGCCAAGCCATACCGGTTGGCTTTGATTGGCAACGCATCGGGTCGTCAAATGGAGATGACGCATCAATTGTATGTTTTGCAAACACTCACTTTGGGTTTACTAGAGCAAAGAATGCGCATGAAAATGAATGCACAAGATCAGGATGCACATGAGAAAATTAAAGAATTGCGACGTATTGCATTTGACGATTATTCTGGGCAAATGGGATTAGGCGATGAACAGTTGAGGCGCAGTGGGGGTGGCTCAGGCGGTGGTAATGTGAATTTTTCGCAATATTACAAGAAACTTGGTTTCAAATGTGATATCAATCCCGCACAGGACTTCATTGAAACGCCACCGGGTAAGTATTTAGCCACTGGGCGCATTTACATACATACATCTCTACTATAAATAATTCCCTTAGGTATTTTGGCTTTGGATTGCATGGTTTACTTTGCACGCACCTATACACAACAGTATACAAAAATTGTGCATGAGAACTCATGTCGCGCTGATGAGCATGAATGTCCTTTCGGCCGCACCTCTATCGAGTTGGTGAAAGTGCTATGCGACATATTGCGGATTGGTGAACCACCAGCCGAACAATCTGCGGATTTTCAACCAATGTTTTTCACACATGACCATCCTTTTGAGGAATTCTTTTGCATTGGTATTATAACATTAAATCGCACATGGAAAGATATGCGCGCTACAGCTGAAGATTTTCAAAAAGTGTTTAGCGTTGTCCGCGAACAAATAACGCGCACACTTAAGGAACGTCCGGAGAATCTGGAAGAGTTTCGCGCAAAAATCGCTTTACTTACCTATCAAACCATAACTAATTTACGTCAACAGGAGCGTACATCAAAAGAGGAATGCGATTCAACTGCATCTGCTATTGTCAAATTGAAAGAAAAGATCTCACCTCATATACTCGACTTAATAAAACAACAGAGACTCTCATATTTGGTAGAAGGTGAGTGGAAATTAAGTATTATTTATGGTAACACATATTATGAATTGTTTAAATTACATTTTATAGGCACACGTTTTTCGAAATACTCACGCGGCACACGCTCCAAAGACAAATTCTGGTATGCTCGCCTCTCGCCTAATCACAAAGTGATACACTATGGCGATTGCGATGAGAAAACCGTGCCAACGCTTGAAGAACTCACCAACAAAGTAGCTGTTATCGATATTAAACAACTACTCGAAGGCAAAGAATGTCCACATATGAAAGAAATGCGTACACGCAAAAATGCCGGCAATCTGGCTTTTTCCATAACGCTCGATAGCATGGAGAATACAACTCTGGACTTTGTGGCGCCCGATGAGACCACGTTTCATTACTGGACTGATGGTATAAATGCTTTGTTGGGTCAGGAAATGACAAGCAAACAAAAGAAAGAAGATTTCGATACACTGCTATCGATGGAAATCAAATTGCGTTTACTGGACACGGAAGGTGTTGACATCAGTAAAGATCCGCCACCAATACCTGAAGACCCGGAAAATTATGATTTCTGTTTTGAGAGCTAGAGTATTTTATGAGGATCCTGCATAGTATGTATTAGTGGTGTGTGCTGAGAATACGAAACGCAACAAAAAATAAAAAATAGGATTTCAAAAAAAAAAACATGCCAAAGTAATGTAAGTTAATATAATACAATGTAATATGTATTGATTAGTGGTAACGCGTACATTATAATATTTAATACAAATAATTCCAAAACAAAACCCTAAGCAAGAAAAAAAAACAATTAATTATTTTTACATTCAATTTGCAATATTTTAATAGTTTATTTAAGCTAATACCACAATTATATATGTGGCATCAAACAGCCATACAATTTATAACATACGTACACATGTATATTTATTTTTATTCTTTAACATTTTTTAAGCTAAAGCTAGACAAGCATAAATTTTTGGAATACAGCATATTCAATGAATCTTAATTATAAAACAAATATTTGTGCATCATATTTAATCGCAGTTTGGGTAGTTTAAACGCTATTTACCTCATAGATTCTACGGTTATTTCTTTTTTTCCATGTGTAATCGGAGTGGTGAGAAGTCGGAATTCTGCCATTAGGAAACTACGCATAGCATTTGCTTTGACCTTGCCTGCTATTACTATGTTTTTGACAATTAGGTTGTTTGGTGCATAGTTAAATTTTATAAGGCCCGTTTCTTAGTTATAGACATCAAGTCTATTTGCTAGCACTAATACTCGAAATTTTTTAAATTCATTGTGCGAATTTTCTGTCTCATATTTTAAAGCATTGAAACACATTTTACATTTACATATACATATGCAGTACATAGATATTAGTATTTACTCATTTTATGTCGTTTGTGCTATTACTTCAAAAGAGGTGCAACCGAAAAGAAAAATTTTGGTCGATTTTTTCATAAATCAATTCCTAGGATTTTTCTCAAATTAATGAAATTATTTTTTTTTGCATGATTATATTCTCTAAGTAGAAAACTACTGTTATACCTTTTTTGTTTCAATTGCTTTAAATCTCTACGATCCACAAACACTTATATCTGATTTTTTAGTTGTACCTCTTTTGAAGCCGGTGCGCGAAATTCCGTTTAAAAGTGTTCGTATATTTCAAAGTAAAAATTGTTTACATTTGATTATTTAAGGAATATATGTAGGATGTAGGATTTTTTAATATTATTATCCTATTATCCGCTCGTGATTTCAAACATATTGAGAAATACCGTAATATTCTGGATACATCGGCATTTTATTTCAAGTTATAAATAGCACGCCAATGGTACCTTTGCTTCCAGCGAATTTCCGAATATTTCTGGTCACAACTATGCACTAGTTAATATATTGCTTCTCCTTAAAACCCGGATTCATAATTTGAGTGTTCTAACCCGTTTTTATATTTCGTCAATTACTTTCTCTCCAATAGAACTCTCCGACAAGTATTGCTTTTGGACAATAGTTGTTGCTACAACTATCCGTATGTCATGTTGCTAAAAAATATTCACATACCTTGCCCTTAACACATATTAGCCCTATAGAGATTTCCGAAATTCTTCTGGAGTGACGGGTTTTGGTCAAAGATAAGTTGTTGTCCCATCATTGACTACGTTGTTTTATTTATTTATTTTTATTTTTTTTTTATTTATATCGGTTATTTGTTCCTGATGTATTCACTTTCCCATAAGTGCTTCGTATGCTAAGGCTGAAAAGTGCATTAAAATTCAAGCGAAATAGCTTCCAATTCTTATTTTCTCATTCGAACTGCATCCATTTTTGCAGGCCTTAAAACGGTGCACCTTGATTTATTGAGCTATTTATTATCCATGTGCTGGTAATTTACGACGCCCCGTATTAGCGCGTACCTAAGTTTTCAATCAAATATTATCCTCCATAAGCAAATCATTTTCATCGATACGATCAGGTAAGCAGACAAAAAATTCTAGCAAATTTAATATGGGTCCACGCGAGAATGGGTTTTGGTATCGTCCACGCTTATCACGCAAATATGGATAACGTTTGTAATTGAACATTTCGTTGGTCGTTAGATTCATGCAGGCATGCAATATCTGCAAATAAAGAACAACACTTTGAATTATGTACATACATACATATATTGGAAGTTTTGCCTTCCAGATTCACATATGTATATCAGGCATACCGATGTACAAGTCAATATCCAGCCGAGAGCGCAAAACACCACAGCCTCCAATAGTCCTAAAACATAGAGCAACGTAAAGCCCTCAATCATCACGCAATAGCAAGCGAAGTAAATGGTAAACGAGCAATTCACAGCCACTGAGAGTACAAATAAGAAGAACCACATACGGTTCCGCAAACCTACACAGTTGTGAATGAACGGGCAATGGTGGTCAAAATACGATACACATCGGTTACAGACGCGACAGTGCTTAGCTCGCAATGGACGCAAACAGCGGCAGCTGTGGCACAAACGCGTTAAAATTACATTTCGCTTTTTCAACTTGTCAAAGTAAGGTATCTGTTTGATGGCGCGATAGTAGGCATCAGAGCTTAGCGGTATATAGCCTGGATCACGACGATTCGCTATGACCCAACTGATCCACATCACTGCATTCCAATAAATGAAACAGTAATGGGAGCGACGTAAAATGTTCCAGGTGATTGGTATAGCCTTCGAAAGAAAATAAATTAGATACATACATATCGTTACTTTAATTCACAAGGCCCTAACCAACACTTTTTTCGAAACTGCGTTTTGCACAGATTTTGGCAGGATGTATTAAAATACACCTTCAATAAAAATTTTGAAGTGCTATTACCAAAAACAACGGAATTACATTCCGCTTTTTAAAAGGTCTGACACAGATTTTATAATGTTTTTTGCTTCTCCTGTAAAATAAAAAAATGTTGGTTTAGGGCCTTTGCGAATTAGGGAAATCTCTGTAAAAAATCTGGTCACACAGTTGATTCTAACTTTTAACAAATGTATGTATGTATGTATGTACATAATTACATATGTTCATGAATTTTACCTATTTATGTAACTTACTCTTATCATGTACATGGGATATCCCCACAATAACACCGAGAATAGGAAAAGTAGCAAAGGTCCTTTTGAGTCGCCTGCTCCACCAAATAACCAACCCCAAATTTCCGAAATTGACGGTATCCAGCGTGATTTTTTCTTCACTTCATTGTATAGTAATCGTACTATGTCCTGATGCTGATGCGCCTGTGCCAACATTATCGGCGTTTTACCATTCTTGTCTCGCGGCTCCAAATCCATGTTAGATTTTTCGCACAACAATCGTACACATGTCATATTGCCCGACAGACATGCTAAATGCAATGGTGTCGAACCGAAATTATCGGTTTTTTGGAGCTCAACACCCGAATACATAAGCAAACGCATGAGATCCGCATGCCCTTTGTAGGCTGCCCAGTGCAAAGCCGTGTCACCATTTATGTCCGTAAGATGATTAAGCGCACCCATGCCGAGTAAGTAGGCTGCCGTAGCTGTCTTGCCATACATGCATGCGCTCATGAGTGGCGTTAGACCTTTAAAATCGGCCGCATTCACAGCCACACCGGCCTGCAACAAAACTTGCACCACTGCGGCATGACCTTTGCGACATGCCCAGTGTATGGGGCGGGGACCCTGTGTCCCTAAACATGGCAAATCGACCGGCGCATTACGTTCAATTAAATAGCGCATAATTTCCACATTGCCACTGAGTGCCACCCAATGACCAGGCGTGTAGCCATGTCTGTCACGTGCCGACAAACATTCTATTCCGAATTTCTCCACCAAATTTTCCACGTCACTGACTTCTCCATTTTTTATGATATCAAATATATCGTCCAAATGCGCCATAGCACCGTCAATGCCTTCAAACAGTAGTAAATTGCTATCATCATGCTCGTCGATAGCTCCATCTCTGCTAGATGTGCGTCCAACTCCGCCGCCAACACTGTTTACACCCACTCCGCCACGTCCACCTCGACGCAACGTTGGTGGCGAATGCGGACGCTCTTCGGTGTTGGCGGCGCTATCCTCTTCGGCCACCATGTTGCATGAGGTCAGGGGCAACGCCCACACACTGCGGGCGGCCCCTGGACTGGGATGCACTTTGCTGTGCTGCGTTCTGATGATGTCGCCGCTGGCCACGTTATAAAAATCCGTTCTCTCCACAATCACAGTGCCTGAAGCTGAAGGTGATTGATGGAGCGGATTCTCGAGTAGATGAGAAATCTTGTTTGCTTTCTGCTTTGCTCCGAAATTGAGAAAACAAACCTTAATCTTTATTAATAATCGTAACCAAGTTTATTTTTTATCGACAAAGGATTTTAGGGGATTTAATCAATGTACATATGTATGTATATACATAAAATGAAATTTAATTTTTTTAATTTTGGAAAGAATGTTCTGGTGCTTCACTTTAAAACTGTAGGACTAACGAGGATATACTAAACAAACGAGCAAAAGGAAAATCAATAACGAACTGCATGACATTTGAGTTGTAATTGGTCCTTGACTGTTGGCTGGTTTCTGAGGGGTGATACAACCAAAGAAAGATGTGAATGTGCGTGTGGTGTGCGTGTGTATGTACATATGTACATACATATATAGGAATAGAAGAATTCGGACCCACATACATATGTACATATATACATAAATGTAAAGAAATTAAGTATGTTAATTTTTAAATTTTTAACGGTTTATATATTAAAGTGACTTATATGGAAATATGTAAGCACCTTACGAGGTAATCCATGTTTTCTTTCAGTTTTTAGTGCCAAAATTGTCATCTACTAGTAAAGCACAAAATGAACACCTCCGACGACGCATTACGTTGTCAGTTGAAAAATAACGTGCCGCCGATGTTATTTCCAAGCGTGGAAGTACTCCGAGCAACTGCTCTACGTTCTTGGTAACCACGTAAAGAGCATTCTAAATTCCTATTTACATAAGGCGGCCACGTCTTTCTTAAATTAAGGGAGATTCGTCAGTGAAGTGGTAAGGACCGCCGGGCGAAGTGTAAGTTGCTGGTAAGGTATTGCGCTTCACCTGGCGGTCCTTACCACTTCCCTACCGTATCTCCCTTGCGTAAACAGAGGCGTGGCCGCCTTATGTAAGTAGGAATTTAGAATGTACATTTGGTATGAGACATACTTCTGGGCCGCTTTACAAAGTAAGTTACGTAGAACGTAGAGCAGTTGCTCGGATAGTTCGACGCTTGGAAATAACTTCGGCGACACGTTATTTTGCAACTGACAGCGTAATGCGCCGTCGGAGCTGAAAGAAAACATGGATTATCTCGTAATTACCTATTTTCCCAGTGGGAAGAGTCCTATTCACGTACTACAGACATATTTAACAAATCACATATGTGCATATGTATGTGTTCCTAAAGGATTTAACAAATCACATATGTGCATATGGATGTGTTCCGAAAGGATTTTGATACTGGCTACTCATTTTCTCCGGATATAACATGTCGCCCCAATAATGAAATATGCAGTGTGAGACTTGCTTGATTTTTTACCCGGCTACGCCTAAAAATATGCAATTTATATTTACTCATTGCCTAACAATGTTTGTTTAACAACTTTTCCAGGAATTATGTACTAGCAGCGAGAGCGTTAACACAAAATAGAAAGGAAGAGAAATCGTGAGAAAGCTATTGAACGCAAAACCAGTAGAAACTTACGCCACTTTTATCCCTTTTGGTGGCTTAAGTTTTGACGCGCAATTTGATTTTGATTGCGAATATGAGTATGCAGATACCTACGTTAGTTCAATTATTCATAACAATTTTTATTTAACTTATTTTATTTTGAGCAAGATCTATGTACATACATATTTGCCCCTAATAGAGCATAGATTTTTTGAAAACATACATACATTCATACACAAGTTTCAGATAAAACATCTACGATTTCAATTAATTTCCATGTCTTTGCACGTTTGTATTTGCTGCATCAAACAATCTAATTCATTGACTGTGTAGACCTTATGGCTCGAAGGATCGCACCCATAATTTGTTTTTGTTATGACTTTATCTGAGGTTGAGTCTTGTTTTGAAGTTTTTGGAGAATTATTAGCATCAACAATAAAATGCCAGTACTCAGGAGATATAGATTCTAAACGTAGTATACGATCTTCAATTTCCTTGAGACGCCTACTTATCGGTAAATCATGATTAGATGAACGAAACAGATGTTGTTCTATAGCCTCAAGCCTATTGTGAGCCGAAGTAGATAATTTTGTATGTACTCCATTTTTTTCTCCCTCGGTTAAGTTTAACTTCATTGCAGGGTCATACGTCATCAATTTATCTAATGCTCTTAAGTAGTTTGGACGAGTTTGTGGGCCGGTGGTATTTTTCACCCGGAAAACTTTTAAATGACATTTTGACCTTTCTTGTTTCACAACGGTGCTATTTACTCGTGCGCAAGTACAATCTTCTTCACTTTTAATGAGTTTGTCTATATTAATGTAGTCAACGATGTTGTTTTGGTCGATTTCTTCACGTTTTGTTGTAATAAAACGTGCTATGCGATTACGAATTTCATTTCCGTTTGCAGTTATTTGCACCAGATCCGTTGGCACAGGAGTTTCGGCGTGTATTTTGGATTTTGAGAAACAGAATCTCTCACTATCTTCACACACGCTTTGACACTCTTCATCTTGTTTATAATCTCTGTCTTCATTAAAATGTAGCCCTCTTTCCGGGGTTAGCACTGCTTTCTTCAATTGTTCAATAGCATATCCCAATGCTTCCAACGAACATTGATGAAATGGAGAGGCAATTGCTATGACCACTTTTGCTTCTTTAGGTGCAATTAAACCAATGCGTCTGTAGATTGCTATATTCATTACACCCTTCCAACGGGAACGTATTTCATCGCATAGACACTTTAGCTCTTTTTTGGCATTTGATTCATTTGTTTCACGTTCAACCGAACGGATGAGTTTTTGTTCCAAATTATTTGGAGTTGTCTCTACAAATAATGAAAGTGCACTACACTTTTCATGCAATACTAAATTACTAATCGCTCCAATGAGTAGAGGCTCTGGAGTTATCACCAAAAAATTCGACATTTCGTCCTAAATAATTATTGTAGTTGATGAAATATTTGAAATGTTCGTCTTTGGGATTCCGCTTCTTTGTCGTATATTATTTTCATAGGAAGCAATAGCATTCTACTCGGGCTAGTACTTGCCCTCAGCAGTTTCGAAAGCTGGTACCTAAAAAAAAACCTTTATAAGTAAAATACAATTGAGTAAATTGGTGCAACATAGTCAAATAGGCTTTACGACGACTTGTTTCTTACCTTGCTCGGCAACTTTTACGAAAATACATATGTTTGTCTAGCCATAAACGAAGTTTCGGCCACTTTCACTTCATCGCCGGAGCACTGAGCAATGACGTGTGCCTTGTTCAGGATAGGTATGGAGTCTGTAAATCAAAGATTTCTAATTAAATATTTTTATTGCAGCAGTATTTTCCAACTTATAAAAGTTTTTAAACGCAGAATTTACAATAAAATATCGCTATATGCTTGATATTTGAGCAATCCAAGAGTGTGGCGCGGCATATTGTTTAAAAAACTCACCTGTACGTGTGCTTGTAGGAACGTTGTGCTCACAGCTGCAGAATGGTACTTGGTCAATAACTAATTAGGAACTGTGTTAAACTCACCGTGCTGGCTAGGGTGTGAAATTCTATAAGATTATAGATTAAGTAGGTAATTTAATTAGTGAAACAGCAGATTTATTGGAACACTTACCCGAAATCGTGAAATCAAAAAACCAAATATTTACGAATGAACGAAAAGCAAACAGCGAAAGAGCAACGGTCATCGGGATGCTACGATTCATCGATGTATCGAAAACATCGAGATATCAGCAAAAAGCATGAACGAAAGACACAAGATCACGCGGGAAGGAAAGAACGAAAAAAGTTATTTTCTAGCTGCCGAAATCTCGACGCCATCTTTGTTGTAAGAAGTAAACAACGAAGAGAACGGAGAAAACCGCGAAATTGTTGAACGCATGAAAAATCATTTTTATTATGCAAATTCTTCTAAAAATCATGCCGTTGTGTTAAATTATTCTTTATCTTATGTGTACACACGTTGTCACAAGCGAAAATGAAGAAACTTGCAGTAAAAAGCCACCACCAAATTGTAAACAACGAAGAAATGTAAACCAACGGCTAATGTCAAAATCGTTCAACTTTTTTCTTAAATGCGATTCTAACGGGCTACTCTCCTGCCCGCGTGATCTTGTCTTTTTGGTTCATGCATCTAACCATGGTTGCGCACATTTGGCATTAAAATTTACTGAGGTCTAGAAATAAAAGAAACTGATGCTTTGTATTTTAACGTTTTGGAATTCACCCAAACTATCGATTGTACACTCACATACATACATGCGTTTGTGCATCAAAGAAAATTGTACTTCATTAGGTTTGTTCGTCGAGCAAAAAATACGAATTTGTACGTCATGTATCATGATTTTTCCCCAAAACGCGTTCGTGCAGACCAAAAAATCATCCATCACCCAAAAACTAAGAGCGCAAAGTGACAGTTCTCCTGAGAGAAAAATTTTATCCAGCAAGAATTTGCAATCATGAACCAAGGCGAATTTATATAAGGTGGTGTTGTTTCATCAGCTGTGAGTAGCGTTTGATTGTCAAAATTTTGTATTTCGTTAGCGAGTGAGTGAAAACGTGAGAGTGTGTTTGTATTTTCTGTCGCCCTTTTTCATTCGGGGAAGAATAGCTGAAATTTGACAATGGCCCGCTAAAAGCAAAAACAAAATACAAGTAATTGTTGTATTTGTTGAATCGATACCACCTTATATGTATTCGCCTTGTCATGAACCAACAAAACAAGATCACCTATTCAAAGGAGCAAGAAAAAAGTTTATTTCTAGCAGTTTTGACATCTGCCCAAGAATGAAAACAAACAAATAAAACGAAAAATGCGCGGTGGCTGAGTGCGATTATATTGGCATTTATCATAAAATTAAAATCGCTGCAGAAAACACATCAACTCGCTTAAAAATCACTACGATGAGGTAGAAGACAATGTAAACAAAACCAAAAAACATCAAAAACGCTACGAAATTTTTTTTCTGAAAGTCGATTAGTCGGTGATTGGTGAGAAGTGGTTACGCTCTGTTTGGTAACTGGCAGCTTCGTAATAGGCTGTTTTTGCTTACGCGTAAAAGCACATTTAGCGCATTTAGCTCTAAATGCTACTCTAAATGTACATTTATCCATACAAAATTCGTCACCTAAATGCAACTAAGGTCGGTGTTATGCAGACGAACTTTTGTTTGCCAAATTAAATGGCGGCTGCTTAGTTTGCTCGGAGGTGGTTATGTCGAGTTTGGCACAGGGTTGCACGTTCATTATGGTTTTCATGGCTATTGCCAACACGAAATGAGAATTTTGTGTATAGCAACAATTGTCTAAAATTTTTGTGTATGACAACGCCGAATTTGCTGCAGTTTGACCAAACAAAATTAGTTTGCTGTGAGAGTCGCCAAACTCGCTCTCTCCGAGTTTGCTGCAACAACAATTGCACGCAGTTTGCCAAACAAAATTTCTGCATAACACCGCAAACAACTAAATGCAACTACATTTTTGCATTAAGAATCTAAATGCTAAAAGCAACCCTGTGATCTTCCAAAATTTCCACGATTCGAACATGGTTTAAAGAGAAAAAGTGGCAACATTGCTTTTTCGGGTATAATTGCTAGCTGCGTTTCAGTGATCGCCGATCGAGATTTCTTTTATTTTGCATTACATATTTGGATAAAGAAAAGTTAAGCAAATTCAACATCGATTTGATACTGATAGAAATCTGGATCAATTTGTGATCAACTCTGTTTGGTTTGTTTCCTAATTAAGTGAGGAAATTTTAATTGAATGCACCGACAAATAAATATATACACGAACAAATGTTCGGTTATGGTTAAAACAATTCAAGTTTTTGTATTGAATTTTTGGTTTAAAATTTATTTTTTCCTTTTCAGTAGGGTTTTTGCGCATTATCTTCTGCGTGAGAATTGATCGTAATATATACGCATCTAAATAAGAGACTGGAACACGGCTGTTTGTCAAAAGCATACGATTTCGAACTCGCGTAAATGTACATTTGCTAAATGCTATAGCATGAACGCTCTTCGAAAACATATGTTCGAAAGTGCTAAATGTTGCATTTTAAATGCAGCAAAAACGCTGCATAAGAAATGCCTTTCTCCATTTCATACAATTTCGCACACAATGGCAGCACTGAAGTAAAAATGCAACTAAAAATGCATCAAAATTGAAGGCGGAAAATGAAAAATTGAAGAACAACTTAATATTTTTTCTTTCTTTAATATTTAATTTTTATAATAACATTTTTTTAATATCTACTTTATAATAATAATAAAAAAATATTTTTTACTATTCTAATATTTAATACTAAAACTTTTTCGCAAAACAGCGTATTGCCACCCTGAAAAATGGGCGTGCTGGCTGTTCGATTCACCCAGCAAGTCGTGCTGGCTGTTCGATTTCGAAAATTCTCTCACTCCGTGCTGTGCACAACAACAATTGCACGGTGATTGCCAATTGAAATTGGTCAGAGACTTAGCAAGTGCTAAAAGAGCGTAAGCATCGCGTGTACGTATACAAGCGAGAGCGTAACGATGAGAACGCGNCAGCGTATTGCCACCCTGAAAATTGGCGTGCCTGCTGTTCGGTTCACCCAGCAAATCGTGCTGGCTGTTCGATTTCGAAAATTCTCTCACTCGGTGCTGTGCACAACAACAATTGCACGGTAATTGCCAATCGAAATTGGTGGCGTACCTACAGCCTGTGATCTGTTGATTGTTGTTGATTCATGATTTGCAATCACGAAAAACATATGATTGTGGCACATGGTTGCATTTTTGTCTACGATAATTTGAATAAATAAGTTCGTTAAACTTAAAAATTTATAATCACGAGCGATTTTTTTATGAAAAAAGGTCTAAATGCAACTCCAATAAAAGTCTAAATCAGACCTGGGCGTCGCCTGCCCGGCGGGCATATTCGCGTATACATACCGCACGACGTGTTCGCACGCACACAGTGACATCAATTTCTCGCTCACTACAAAAATTCTCTGACGAAGCTGGCCACCTCTGGTCTAAATGCTAAAAACAACCCTGTGATATTCAAAAATTTCCACGATTCGAACATGGTTTGATGAGAAAAAGTTTAATTGAGGAAATTTCAACTGACAGCACCGACAAATGAATATATATACAAACACATTTTCCGTTATGGTTAAAACCATGGTCAAAACAATTCAAGTTTTTTCATTGAATTTTTTGTTTAAAATTTCGTTTTCCCTCTTCAGTTCGGTTTTTTGCACATTATCTTCTCTGTGCGAATTGATCATGATAGATACGGATCTGAATTAGAGACTGGAACACGGCTGTTTGTCAAAAGCAAACGATTTCGAACTCGCGTAAATGTACATATATGTAATACTCCTATATTGGCAGAAAGAGCTAGTACCGTCCGAAAACACTACAGTATAGATATATCAATAAACACGTACGAAAGAAAAGGAACACATACGTTTATAAATAAACATGTATACAACACATATACAAAAACGGCACTCAAGTACACAATACATTGACAAAAACGGTACTAGACTGTCTCGCTTTGATTTCGGAATGCTTACACATTGAGAAGTTAGCTTACTGCCAATATAGAAGTATTACATATATGACAAGAACGCTTCGAAATTTTTTTCTGAAAATCGATTACAAATACAACGATGGCTGATTAGGTGATCTGTCGTCGTTGATTCATGATTTGCAATCACGAAAAACATATGATTGTGGCACATGGTTACATTTTTGAATTTTAATAAATAAATAAGTTCGTTAGATTTAAAAATTTATAATCACGAGCGATTTTTTTATGAAAAAAGACCTAAATGCAACTCCATTAAAAGCCTAGATGCTAAAAGCACCCCTTTGATGTTCAAAAATTTCCACAATTCGAACCACGGTGCAGCGAACAAAGGTGGCGCCGTCAGTGGTACCGCTACTTTGGTTTCGCCGATTTTGACATTTGTGGTAACTTGTAAATAAACTTTTGTTACCAATCAGCGAAAGAGAAATTTGAATTATAAGTGAAAACTCAGTTTAAATCGTGTTAATTTGCAATTTGTGAGTGATTTTTGAGTTGAAGACGCGTAAAAACCAATATAATGAAGTGCTGTGTGTTAAATTGCGAAGTCGTCAAAATGCAAGAAGCGTAGATGCAAGTGTAGCGCTGGGACGAATCGCTGCATTTTGTGTACATAGGGTACGGCAAAGCCGTTCCCGAAATGTTTCTCTATTATTATATTAACAGCATTTCCTCACAATGATTTTGTTTCTGCTCCACGCAGCCTCCATTAGCAAGTTAACTAATCAATCCCGCAGAGATGCTGCTGCAATTTTCTGCAGCAGCCTTAATTGCAAAGCAATGGAGTGCACTAAAACGTTTGCTGAAGCAGCCTCAATTGCAAAGCAATGGAGTGCGCTAAAATGTCCACTGTTCTCTAATAGATTAGGTGAAAAATGCAATATTTTCACATTTAGCAAAATTAAAACACGTTTTTCGCTGTAAAGTGAACTGCCTTGGCAATTTCAACTCGTTCTTCTTTTCGCTCTATTCTTTGTTTACTTGTGGTACACAAATGTCAACGCCCAGGACGGCGCAATCTTGTATTCTATCATTCTTGAATTCGAACATGGTTTAATGGGAAAAAGTGGCAACATTGCTTTTTCGCGTATACAGTTGCTAGCTGCGTTTCAGTGATCGTCGGTCGAGACTTCATTTATTATCTTATGCAGCGTTTTTGCTGCATTTAAAATGCAACATTTAGCATTTTCGAACATATGTTTTCGAAGAGCGTTCATGCTATAGCATTTAGCAAATGTACATTTACGCGAGTTCGAAATCGTATGCTTTTGACAAATAGCCGTGTTCCAGTCTTTTATTTAGATGCGTATATATTACGATCAATTCTCACGCAGAAGATAATGTGCAAAAACCCTACTGAAAAGGAAAAAGTAAATATTAAACCAAAAATTCAATACAAAAACTTGAATTGTTTTAACCATAACCGAACATTTGTTTGTGTATATATTCATTTGTCGGTGCTGTCAATTAAAATTTCCTCACTTAATTAGGAAACAAACAAAACAGAGTTGATCACAAATTGATCCAGATTTCTATCAGCATCAAATCGATGTTGAATTTGCTTAACTTTTCTTTATCCAATATGTAATGCAAAATAAAAGAAATCTCGAACGGCGATCACTGAAACGCAGCTAGAAACTGTATACTCGAAAAAGCAAAGTTGCCACTTTTTCTCTTTAAACCATGTTCGAATCGTGGAAATTTTGGAAGATCACAGGGTTGCTTTTAGCATTTAGATTCTTAATGCAAAAATGGAGTTGCATTTAGTTGCATTTAGGTGACGAATTTTGTATGGATAAATGTACATTTAGGGTAGCATTTAGAGCTAAATGCGCTAAATGTGCTTTTACGCGTAAGCAAAAACAGCCTATTACATTATTTGGAAAAAGAAAAGTTGCGCAAATTCAACATCGATGTGATATTGATAGAAATCTGGCTCAATTTGTGATCAACTCTGTTTTTTTCCTATTTAATTGAGGAAATTTCAACTGACAGCACCGACAAATGAACATATACACATACAAATTTTATGGTTATGGTTAAAACCATGATAAAAACATAGTAAGGTAGAACCGCTCTCTCAATTCTTCGGCCATGATTTTTTTTTAAGTTTGCCAACATTTTATAATCATACCAAATTGAGAGTAAAAAAAAGGAATTGTTCAAAGTTGTGGTTCATTAAGATTGAAAATGAGAATGCGTGTGTAAGTTTGTGTGTAAAATTTTAAAATTAAATTGCTTGCAAACGTCAAGAATTTGAAAAATTCCTCTCAGCGGTTCTACCTTCCTATTTTTTTTATCATGGCTAAAACAATTCAGTTTTTTTGTTGAGTTTTTGTTTAAAATTTCTTTTTCCCTCTTCATTAGGGTTTTTTGTACATTATCTTCACTGTGCGAATTGATCATGATAGATACGGATCTGAATAAGAGACTGGAACACGGCTGTTTGTCAAAAGCATACGATTTCGAACTCGTGTAAATGTACATTTGCTAAATGCGATAAAATGAACGCTCTTATGCAGCGTTTTTGCTGCATTTAAAATGCAATATTTAGCACTTTCGAACATATGTTTTCGAAGAGCGTTCATGCTACCGCATTTAGCAAATGTACATTTACGCAAGTTCGAAATCGTATGCTTTTGTCAAACAGCCGTGTTCCAGTCGCTTATTCGGATCCGTATCTATTACGATCAATTCTCACGCAGAAGATAATGTGCAAAAACCCTACTGAAAAGGAAAAAATAAATTTTAAACCAAAGCTTCAATACAAAAATTTGAATTGTTTTAACCATGACCGACCATTTGTTTATGTATATATTCATTTGTCGGTGCTGTCAATTAAAATTTCCTCACTTAATTAGGAAATAAAACAAACAGAATTGATCACAAATTGATCCAGATTTCTATCAGCATCACATCGATATTGAATTTTCTTAACTTTTCTTATACAAATAATATAAAATAATAAATGAAATATCGATCGGCGATCACTGAAACGCAGTTAGCCACTGTATACTCGAAAATGCAATGTTGCCACTTTTTCTCATTAAACCATGTTCGAATCGTGGAAATTTTGGAAGATCACGGTTGCTTTTAGCATTTAGATTCTTAATGCAAAAATGGAGTGGCATTTAGGTGACGAATTTTGTATGGATAAATGTACATTTAGAGTAGCATTTAGAGCTAAATGCGCTAAATGTGCTTTTACGCGTAAGCAAAAACAGCCCATAAGCAAAAACATCCCATTAGAAAAATATGTTCGAAAGTGCTAAATGTTGCATTATGCAGCAAAACGCTGCATTATTGCGAATTCGCCGCGATTTGTTACGATTCGCACTAGCATTATAACCATAGAGTCCGTCGGCGCTATTAGTTATTCATTTCAATTAATATGGCAACACTTTCAACTATCCTTCTTTTGACAGTCTTCGCTGCAACGGGATTGGACGGGATTTCGTGAAACGTGGTGCAAGGGCTTGATTCTTTTTGGAAAATATTTCGAAGGCATGTTTTCAATTGATTTATTTGAAAAAACCTAAGCGTTTCTTTCTCAGTGAAGTGTTTAAGTTATGTATAAAACTGTACAAGTAGTGGGCGCGCCGAGATTTTACATTCATATTCCCGGCATCAGACACATATTCGCCCAGTGCCAACAGCGCCACATTGCCGTTGTTACCAAATCACAACCGTGCACTGTTGATGATAGCGATAACTTAGGGAAAGAACAAAGGAACCTTATAGAACTGCGGAACCTCGGCGTAGGGAATCTTTCTTCCTCAACACACAACTCATTCAACACTCTTCACATAGGCGGAATTCCTCATGAAACTTTCTGTCGGCGCTATGCAACATTGGTCGGTGTCTAGAAGCAACAAACAGATCATTTAAACGTATCGCCCTATATTGGAATAGCTAATGTCGAATACAAATTTAGTGCAAATTCTACATTCTCAATTCTTTAAATGCGGAAAGTTTTGTTTGCACCCTTCCCAAACACCAATATCACCTAATTTACTGTAGGTTAAGTACAAATGTCGCGCCGTGCATGCGCATGATTCATACACATTTTCGTAGTAATATTTTCGCCTAAAAAGTAAAAAGTAAAAAGTACATATTTCATACTTGAATACTTGTTAGTTCATTTTTGTAATTCACCGCTGGGTTATAGAGAGTTAGAATGAGAAGGCAACATTTGTTATTGACGCTGTGTCTCATGCCTCGGCGCACTCATCCAGACTGGTGACAAGATTGCATCAGAAAAAATACCTGTAAAAGCCAAAGTGGCAGTAACAGCAATTAAGTGAAGTGGTAAAGATAACTTGCCCAAAGAGTGGTAGTTTTAGCAAGAAAACACTTTCTAATTAATTAATAGACCGTTGAAAATGAAAGACGCTTTTTCTATATATTAATATTAATTAGCTTAATAGCTTTCACCAGGATCATATTTTCATTTTCCCCCATTTAGTGTATGCATACTTTTTTTCTAAAAGTGAAGAAAATTTTACTTACCATTACATCTCATTTTTTACAGGCTACTAAAATGAAGAAAGAAAAACAAAAGAACACATCTGTCGAAGCTGCTGGCAAAAAAGGTTAGTTTCCGTTGATAAGTTTTGTATGCCACATGGCAAGTAGGGGTTTTACCAAAATTTTGTGATTGATTTTTTACAACGTCGCATTTATGTGCATGTGTATGTGTATTTGTTTGATTATTTTTGTTGTATTATTTTCAAAGAGACTGCTAAACATTAGAAATATTAATATTAAATATAATTTCAGAATTAAATCCTTGGCCCGCATATATTGAGGAGCGTAATGCTCTTTGGGAGAAATTGAAAGTTGAACGTGAAGCAGAGTTGGCTGCCAAGCCCCGTACACCAATCAAAGTAACACTCCCCGATGGCAAACAAGTGGATGCTACATCATGGGAGACCACACCTTACGATGTTGCGAAGGGTATTAGTCAAGGTTTAGCCGATAATACCGTTATTTCGAAAGTGAATGGCGATGTATGGGATCTGGACCGTGTACTTGAAGGGGATTGCAAATTGCAATTGCTTAAATTCGATGACCCTGAAGCTCAAGCTGTCTTTTGGCACAGTTCAGCGCACATCATGGGTGAAGCTATGGAGCGCATATATGGCGGACACTTGTGTTACGGACCACCAATCGATAATGGCTTTTATTATGATATGCATTTAGACGGGGAAGGGGTAAGTACATATTAACAAATGTGTAAAACGTTGAACTAAAATAATCATTCTTTGATCAGATCTCTACCAATGACTATCCCGCTATGGAGGGTCTCGTAAAACAAATAGTTAAAGAAAAACAACCATTCGAGCGTTTGGAATTGAAAAAAGCAGATTTATTAGAAATGTTCAAGTATAACGAATTCAAGGTACGCATTTTGAATGAGAAAGTCAATACTGATACCACTACTGTGTACAAATGCGGGTCACTCATTGATCTGTGTCGTGGTCCACATGTACGTCACACCGGTAAGGTAAAAGCCCTGAAAATCACCAAAAACTCGTCCACATACTGGGAGGGTAAAGCCGATGCAGAGACTTTGCAGCGGGTTTATGGCATTTCTTTTCCTGACCCAAAACAGCTGAAGGAATGGGAAAAAATACAAGAGGAAGCAGCGAAACGTGACCATCGCAAAATTGGTCGAGAACAGGAGTTGTTCTTCTTCCATGAATTGTCACCAGGCTCGTGTTTCTTCCAACCACGTGGGGCACACATCTACAATACGTTGATGAACTTTATAAAAGCCGAATATAGGAAACGCGGTTTTCAGGAAGTCATCACACCAAACGTATACAACTCAAAACTTTGGATGACTTCTGGCCATTGGCAGCATTACGCAGAAAATATGTTCTCATTCGAGGTGGAAAAGGAAAAGTTTGCACTGAAACCTATGAACTGTCCAGGACATTGGTGAGTAAAAATATGATGCGTCTTGAAATATAATAAATTCATATTAAAAAATCGACCCTTTAGCCTCATCTTCGATAACCGCAATCGGTCGTGGCGAGAGTTACCTCTTCGCCTGGCTGATTTCGGTGTGCTACATCGCAATGAACTTTCAGGTGCTCTCACAGGACTCACACGCGTCCGTCGTTTCCAACAAGATGATGCGCATATTTTCTGTGCGCCTGATCAGATTAAGAACGAAATGAAGGGATGTCTGGATTTCTTGCGTCATGTGTATACAATTTTCGGTTTCTCGTTCAATCTCGTCCTATCAACGCGCCCTGAAAAATATCTCGGCGAATTGGAACAGTGGAACACTGCTGAAAAAGCACTCGCTGAATCCCTAGACGAATTCGGTTTACCATGGAAAGAGAATCCCGGTGATGGTGCTTTCTATGGACCAAAAATTGATATTACTATTATGGATGCACTAAAACGTGCCCATCAATGCGCCACTATTCAATTAGATTTCCAATTGCCAGAGCGATTTAATTTAAGTTACATTGCAGATGATGGTGAAAAGAAACGACCTGTTATAATACATCGTGCTATTCTCGGTTCTGTTGAGCGTATGATTGCCATACTCACAGAGAATTATGCCGGTAAATGGCCTTTCTGGTTGTCGCCACGTCAAGTGATGGCTGTGCCGGTTGGTCCTCAATACGATGAGTACGCACAATCCGTACGTAACCAACTGCATGCCGCTGGATTTATGGCTGAAGCTGATACGGATGCTGGGGATACTTTGAATAAAAAAATTCGTAATGCTCAATTGGCACAATTCAATTTCATTTTGGTGGTGGGCGAGAAAGAGCGCTCCTCCAATACGGTTAATGTGCGCACACGTGACAACAAAGTACATGGTGAAGTCTCAATTGCCGATTTGATAACTAAGTTAAACAAGGTACGCGATGAGTTCATAACAAACGAAGATAGCTTCTAGATTTGAAAGTTATGGCATGGCTTGAGAATGGAGGGTAGGAGGTAGGAGGTGCGGTAATTTATTTTTATTTTTTTTTCGATTTGTAATGCTTTTAAAGTACGCCAAATGCTTAAATATGAATAGTGATGTCTTCTGAGAACTCAATAAATATCCATAAAAATAAGGTTTGGTTTCATTAATTTAGGATTAGGATTTAAGAAAACCGAGCCTCGAAGCTATTGAAATTTCACATCGTCAATTTGCATCAGGCGCACACAAAGGTATAGCAGGTGCACGCGACATGTTGATGTCAATGTAGAAGGAGACATGTTGCTGTCAGCATTTGTTGCTAGTTTGTGAAACATGTTGCAGTCAACACTTATGTTGCTAGTTTGTGAAACATGTTGCTATTATTGCGGGAAGCAACATGTTAAGGTGTACGAAATGTTTCATTTTCTTCGTCGTGCATTCGTTTTCGATCTGATCGGTGAAAAAGGTTTATTAGTTAAAATAATTGCATCATTTTTTTTGGTTCAGAATATTCTATTCAATAGACTCGTGTTTGCATAGCTGAAAAACCCGGCAACCTTATGTTGCTACAAACTTGCACTATCGACATGCTTCGGCCTCATGTATTTTTCGGATTGTTTTCAAGAGTTCAAAAAAAAAAAAACCTTGAGGAAAAATTTGCCTCAAGTAGCAGAATTTTGCATTAACTTACTGAAATTCTTGCTGATGTTGATAAATATAAAATTATAAAATGTTATTATGGTATTAGATATTTCGAAAACAAGTGAAGAACATTTTTTTTTTCTTTTTCTCGTATGAGTCCCTATTAAATCTCTTTAAAACATACTTATGTTTACACCTGTAAATTTTTGATAAAACAACTTCCTTATGGAAATCGCTGAATTGCTTGATTTCTATTCGACATTGAACGATCCACGTTCATAAGGCGCTTCGCACATTTACCGTCCAATCATAGTTGCGTTACTGTATCTCCTTTAAAATCGCCAACGGCCAATCATAGAAGTGACAAAAACTGATAAGTGTACATTTGTAAAAATGTAAATAATTGTAAAGAGCGTTGTTTCATACGATATAATACCCATCCATTAGACAGGGAATTATTTTATTGAAAAAAAAACATGGTTGGAAGTATTGCAACACACTGACGATACCTTCTAGCAAAATTCGACTATAAAACCGAGAGTATTCACCCCAAAAAATGTTCAGGATTGGATGTGCAGAAGTTCTTGGAATCTTTGCATGACAATTGTAACAATGATGAATGTATGTATTTGGACCACAAAGGTGCAGAAAGGCAAAATTGTTTTCTTAAAAACGATGTGTATACATACATCTTATATAAATACATACATATATATAATAACTAGAAAACTTGTAATACTTCATTATAGGTTATTTCAAAAAACTTTATTGCAAATATGTTGTTCCTTTAAAAATATGTTCACGTAGCAAGTGCAATTTCCCACTGATCATTCAAATGCTATAACTTAATTTTAAATTTGCTTAAAATGTTTTAATTTTTCTTCATATATCTATGTACATACTGCTTTACGAATACATATTGTAGTCGCTTAAAGTTTCATTCATGCGTTTTACTACATTTATCGCAATATGTACGTATGTATGTATGTATCTGTTTCATTGCGTGCACATATGTACATATGCATGCATTTTGTAAGCTGCGTTATAAAATTGGTTTTGGTGGCCACTAATACGAAGCAAATCATTTTATTTTTATTTTTTTATTAAATGCGCTTTGCATATCTTTCATAAGATGCCACCAATAAATTTGTATCTACTTTAAATTTTTTATAATTATTTATTTTCTTCGCTGAAATTTTCTGCTGAAATGTAATGTAATTTTGTATTTAAAATAATATACTAGTTACTGTCTCGATTGTAATTAACTACTCGTATTCTCTTAAGCGATGCATTATATTCAACTTCATAAGCTTGAGCACATAGTGGCAGCCGGTTACAATACGCTTTAATTAAATTTACTTTGCAGAGCTACAACAGCAGCGCAGTCTAAAATTGTATATATGTACAAATTAGTAATAAAAATTAAATCATCAACATAGCCAGTAACAGGTACTGAAAAGTTAACGAAATAAAAAAATGGTACTCAAAATAGATTTCTACAGATTTGCAAAATGAAAATAGAAATAACACCCATGTATGTATATTTTTTATAGATGATCGCTTGCGCTTATATTGCAAAAGAATATGAAATTTTTTAATACCTTCACAGAAATACTCGAAATTTAGGGAACAAATTTCTGATAAGAACGTTGTAGTGTTTACTATGGACTGGAAATAAATTAAACGTTATCTATACCAAAGCTTGTTAAAAACACGCCAAGTTACAGAAAAACGTTCCACCATGATAAAACAGGAAAAGGGAATGTTTGGTAAATATGGGAGCTCCCGTCAATCAAAAGATATGTGCACACTTGTTCAATATTTTATTCACTCTGTTACAGTTACTACTGAATTTCAGTAAATAACGATTTTATCTAGCTTTATAAGTACATTATAGACCCAAGAAGCTTCGGTTAGTAAATAAAATGGGCGATAACGGCATTCATGCACCTAAATTTATGCAATAGATCTTCAATAAAGTTTATATAAAAACGACTGCTGGAAATCTCAAAGCAATACTAGTTGCGTTCCCCAACTTTTCTGGGTTAAAATCTGTAAAACTGTCAAAAGGCAAAAGACCCCGAGAAAACCGAGTAGGGACCGCTTTCTGGCAAATTCCTGTAAATTCTTGCAACTTCTTGCGAGTTAGGGAACACAACTACAACATGCAAATATGCAAATGTAATGTGCACAATGTAGGCAGTTATTATTAAATTTAAAAAAAACTTTCTTAACTATGCGTATGATTTTTCAATTTACTACACAACAGCTGCTTGTCAATACCACCAACTACCAACCATCAAGCTTTGTAATTGTATAGCGTAATCAGATATTTTCAACTCTGGTTTCATTCTAAATATTTCAACTCTAAACTCATTCAGTTTGAAGAAATCGTTTCTTCGTATTAAATGCTTGTATGCGCCTACCTTTATCGTTACGATCATTTAATTTTTCAGTTAATAAGTTTTAGTTTTATTTACGTTATAAATAAACTTAAAGATAAAATTGTGTTCCTCTTCTTAGGCTTTCTTATACTCGTCTACGTCGTCATCATACTGTTAAGTTATCATTAAGCGATCGCCCCTACTTCAATTATAATATTATTAATTAATTAGATCGTTCACTACATTCATTGAATCTTCAGCAGGCACAACCACCCTCCGGATCTTTTGATTCGTTAGGTGAATCCTTCAGCACAACCTCTTGCATATCTTCCGAGGGTTTATTCTCAGTCGAATCCATTCCAGGCAGCGCTGCCGCCACGCGTCTAAAAAGTTGCTTCACATTATAACCGGCCTTCGCGCTGGTTTCGATAAACATCACATTCAGTTCCTTCGCCTTTCGTTCGCCCTCCTCGGTGGAAACCTGTCGTTTATCTGATAAATCGGTTTTATTACCAACTAACATAATGATGACGTCACTGCCACGTTCCGTGCGCACATCATCAATCCATTTGGATGTTTGATGGAAGGAGTTTGTATTTGTTATATCGTAGACAACGACCGCCACAGTGGAATCACGTATGTAGGATGGGATCAGTGAACGAAAACGTTCCTGGCCGGCTGTATCCCATAGCTGTAGGCGAACGGTGCGATCTTCAAGGTACATGGTTTTCGAAAGAAAATCGATACCAATTGTCGCCTGATACGTGTTGTCAAAGCTATCGTACATGAAGCGTGTGATCAGCGAAGTCTTTCCGACACTCTGTTCGCCGAGAAACACCAGCTTAAACTTGCGCAGGGGATTGCCAAATTCGCCGGATGACATGTTTAAGGGTACTTTGTTTTATTTGTGATGATATTTACTTGATTAGTTTACGTCGTCTGCTACTGTTTCTGTTTTTGCTTACGGGAGTATCGCCGATTAGTCCTTGCTTTTAATCTTGTTTTTAGCACTCCTTTCGATTTTTCTTCTTGATCTAGTCGTTGACGTTGGCGAAGCTGCTTTCTTTCTTCTTTTTCCCCGCTGACCTCTTTGATTTGGGTTGGGTTACTTGGATTTGATGCACTATTTAAAAACAACCACAAGAGTCATCAACTTCAGTATAATTATAGCACTGAATATTTTCGTTGTGAAGTAAACGCGTTATTTTTTATATTTTTAATACAATTTATACCTTTTTAGTCTTCACCTACACTTTTTATATCGCTTTTTCATTAGTCACCGTCAGCAATCAGCTTATAACGTTATATTTGTACTGCGTTACCGACATGTGTCGTGTTAAAAAAGTGTCAAAAGGCCAAAATGTTTTTTTTTTTTCTTAGAGATGCCATGTCGCATCAAAAATCGTAAAACTGCAAGTCGTCCATTAACAGGTGCCCCGAGCGTGGGGAACGCAAAAAACCCCGTAACGTGCCCGGAACAACATATCAGCTCTAACAAATGATTTTATGTATATTTTCCTTATATGTACACATTTCCGCCCGAAACAAAAGTTCGGGCTGTTTCGGTTACGAAGAAGACATTTACGATCCAAAATTGGAAGGTATTCGCTCTCTATTAAGGCCCGTCCACTAGAACTTTGGCGTTGCGTTGGCGTTGGCGTCGCTTCAACAGCTGACTATGAATACATGTATTCAAATGTAGCCGTCCACATAGCCAAAATTCGACAACGCTCACGCCAACACAAAGCAAAAAGATGGCCAACTCTTATCTTTTCGCGTGCGTTGCTCGTCAGCTGTTGCAAACAAATAAAATTGTGTGAAATATTTTTCGTTTTTAATCAAGTGCGGACAAGAAATATCGCTTTACTCATTTTTCTAAAGTGAGGAACACTTTCTGGGCTGGGCCCGCGGGCTCGTGTGGAACAAACCTATTAATTCAACTTCAGAACTCTACAATGAACATCTCGCTCATATCGTGCGATCAGCTGTGCTTGCTGCAATACAATTTTTGAACGCATCGTTGTTGCATGCATTTACTTGGTGCTAAGGTTTGCGCCAATAGGCGCGGTACGGTACTGTGGGGTATAACCCCATGATCCAACAACACAAGATTTGACGAGATGAACCAAAATAAAAAAAGTAATTTTCTGGCTGACGGTTGTTATTTCGGCGCCATATTATTTTCTTTGAAAAGTAAACAATCAATATGAAGACGAAGCATATGGGGTGTTCACAGTTCGTTCCAAATTGTGTCTGAAAATGTAGACGTCTACATTTTGAGACATCTTTAGCATCACACTGTGAGCACCCCTTTCTAGCAGTCGTCGCAAAATCGTCTCAAAACTTTGCTGGTGTTGCCAGACATTTCTTCTTTGCGTGCTTTTTTATATGTCGCCTTTCGATTTTGTTTCTGAAAAATTGTAATTATTTAACTTAATTACCAATTCCTAATATTTGTTATTTCTTTGCATTGATTTGTTTCTTTTCATCAGAAATTGCGCTCAAATTAAATGCAAATACAGAAAACGTGCCCAATAAATAAAAAAAAT
>NW_016157421.1:244055-246796 GCF_001687245.7 Rhagoletis zephyria | reverse complement strand
GATTAGTATTGCCATAATGCAACCCTGCTGCGAGGTTGCAAAATGTAGACGCGTAAAAAACATACCTTTGAGTGTGACAAAATGTAGACGGCGTCGTTTTCCAATTTTGTATGGGAAACAACAACACCACAGATTTTACGGTTAGAAAACGTCTTAAAATGTAGACGTCTACATTTTGAGACACTATTTGGAACGAACTGTGAACACCCCAATAAAGAAACAAGTAAGAAAGTCTAAGTTCGGGCGGAGCCGAACATTAAATACCCGGCGCAAGTATTAAATATATGTTTTTCACCTTTCCGAAAGCTACCACTAAATGGTAAGCCGGGGTCATCAATTTTGAGTAAATTAGCGTCCTTAAATTTCGAAATATTAATGTTTGAAGCATTTCTGAGATTTGCCGTTATATGAAAAGCGGCCGTAATTTTAGTCTGATTTGAATAATTTTCAACGCTTTGCTTTTATGTGGCAAGCAAAATAACTATACCGAGTTTGGTACAAATTGGTAGAACGGTTACCAAGATACATATATGTGATCATAAGTGGGCGGTGGCACGCCCATTTTCCAAAATCGTATCATAAACGTATTTCTGGGCAAAGAATTGTTGCAAGCATCAATTTTTAATAAATTAGCTTTGATTTATCGTAGATTTTGTATTTCTCTAAATTACCGTTACATGGGATGTGGGCGTAGTTATTGTCCGATTTTTAAAATTTGCTGTATGCTGTACCAAGGCCTCCAACTGTGCCAAATTTGGAAGAAATTGGTGCAGCGGTTACTAGGATATACACATGTAACCATAAGTGTTCGTGGCTACGTTATATGTGAAGTGGGCGTGGTTACAGTCCGATTTCGGCCATTTTCAATACCAACTTACCTTGGGTAAATGGAGACCTACATACCAAATTTCGTTGACGGATGGACAGACGGACGGACAGACAGACATGGCTTAATCGACCTCTCTATTCATTCTGAGCATTTATGTATACATTTGTCTATATCTATCTCCATTCGTTTTGGCTGTTACAAACAACCGTTACGTGAACGAAGGTAAAATACCCTTGTGCACAAGTGCGCTCGGGTATAAAATATGCAAACAATTTTGTAGCTCATGTTCGCGCTAATCAATTATTAATTTTGTACGTGTTTTTGCAACCAATCACCGCGCACTTCATTTTAATTACATTTGCACATAAAACTTATTGAAAATCGCTTAAAAATCACTGAAATAAACCACCGACAAAATACACATAAAGAAAGAAGCAAAACAGAAATAGGAAACTTAAAAATTACGAACGTCACACACTTTTTTCGCAGTTGCTATTACAAATGGCTGCTTCTCAACCAGTCCGATCTGTTCTAATTGGTTCATGATATAACCCCGTTCGATATGCGGTATGAAATACCATGGTAGTATATGTGAGCCAGAGTGTCCAGATTTGGCGATTTCGCGCCAATTTGGCCATCTTTTTTGTTATTTGCGCGTAAAAATTATGAAATCGCCATTGGCGATTTTTGCGATTTTTCCCCTTCAAATAAATTTTTTGTAATTATAAAAATATAAAAAACTTAGTTTTCCACGATAATTTTACAGGAGAGGATAATGAACTGCCTGATAAACTTGACTTAAGAAGCATATTAAAAAACGGTCAACAATTTTTTTAATCACCGTAATCCAAGAACTTCTGAAACGATTACCTAGTCAATTAAATACTTTTAAAAAAGCTTTGATTTTATTACCAGAAACAGAATTCAATACTGAATGAGCTTCCAGATGAATGAAACACTTTGCTAAGGGCCGGTTACTCAATGTCTGGTTAACACTAATCTCTGGTTAAACATCGTTATCGACGTTACCGACTCCCTATTGTATGCATGGAGTCGAAGAGGTCGACAACGATGTTTAACCGCAGATTAGTGTTAACCAGACATTGAGTAACCGGCCCTAATTCAGTTCCAATCAAATTGTATACACTCAGTTTAGATCGGGTACCGTAGACAGAGAACGTCTATGAATGAGAAGGCGCATTTTCTCTGTGAACTAATTTCTGCCAGAAATTTTGGGGTGCAGTCGGCCAAATACACCACACTGCCAAAAAAACTACGAACATGCATATAAATGTACATATGTACAAATCACGGCAGCATACATACATATATATGCACATAATTACACGTATTCTCAAATACAACAATAACTATTTCATTCATAAACGCATTTGCATATTTCTCAAGGCCAAGTAAATTCATTCATAAAAACAACCGCAGCACACCTCCCCGCAAATTCATCACCAACAAGCGCAACTTTGTCAATCCGACACAAAAATTCTAAAATCTTAAAATGAAGAAATCTCGGCCAGCCAAGTGAAAAGTGGCAATTATTTCTCTATAACCAGTAAAATAAGTTATCTCGAATCTTGGCAATTTTTGGTAATTTTTGACAAAACACTCTATTTCTCTGTTCCATACCAATATTTCAATCATTAACTAGTATTTTAAAGTGTCATTTTAATAAACATTAAATAAAAGTGTACGTTTTCTGCAGGAAAATACATTCGCGAAAAAATTGCCAAAAATCAACGCGGTTTTCTGGCAACTTCAAGCTTGCCTATGTTATACTAAAATATAATGGGATTTAAAACTGCATACTTAGAATTTTTCTCAAAAATCTGATTTGAAAGTAGATCTTCATACTAACTGTATTTAAAAAAAATAATGTGCGAAAAGAAATTCAAGTAAA
>NW_016157421.1:165731-241023 GCF_001687245.7 Rhagoletis zephyria | reverse complement strand
AAACTTTGCATACATTGCGAAAAATTCTCTGTGCCAATACTTTGATCCGGCACTATAAATATTTATTAATTATAATTCCATTCAATAAAAGAACTACAATAATTTGAATTAATTAATTGCCTTTATTTTTAGCATTCAAAAACAGTAGATAAAGCAGTGTAGAAAAACGCTTTTTTAACGTAAATTAATCGTTTACGAGACTCGTTTACAATTAAAAAACGGACGTAAAAATATTCGCATACGAATGCTTTTTCGATCTGTTTACGACTGTTCGTAGGCGATGCACAATTTAAAGCGAAAAAGTGCTCGAAAAAGAGTCGCAAACGGCTATCATAAACGATTTTTAATCCGGTTTTTCTTCGAGAAAATATCCAATTACGAGCTTGTTTACGATGATTTTGCTGGCTGGGAATGGATCTAAATGAAAAATTTCCGGGAAGGACATCAGAATATCACAGCAGAAGTAAAAGAAGACAGTCATCATAATTAATTAAATTAACTAAAATAAATACTTCACTTCAATTTAGAGACGCTTCTATGAATAAAGAAATAATCTTTAAAAGAAAAATCCACTTATCTCTTAATCACAGCTATTATAAAATTTCACAGCTGGAGCGTTTCTAATTGCTTTGATTAGATAATAGCTTTTGCTGCATACATATGTATGTATGTATACAACAGAAAACGTAAAATACAAATTAGCAAGTGCCAATACCATCTGATAACAGAATTTCAAAGGAAATGCGAGTTCTTAATTAAATTAGTAAATAAATAAATGAAAATAAATCGAACGTAAGTGCGTTTTATTTTAAAAAGCAAAATTATCGCGCTTCAAACTTTGAATGATCAGTTGTTGACGAAACCCCGAAGTAGTTAGAAAGCATGATTCTTCAGCGTTCGATAATTTTTACTTTGGCTCTTTTTAGCCAATATATTGTCGGTTTAACCTCGCCGGAAACTTTAATTAGTGGACGAGTTGTGGGAGGAGTTGCTGCATCAACTAACGCAGCACCTTATATTGTTTCGCTCCAACAAGGAGGTGTGCATTATTGCGCTGGTAGCATTTTAAGTGCAAATTGGGTAGTCACCGCTGCCCATTGCCTCGCTTCAAAGTCACAAGTTTTGAGCAGCACACTTATCGCAGGCAGCAACAATGTTGATGGTACAGCAAGTACTACGCAAAAACGTACAATCGACTGGTATGTAACACATGATCTGTACACAGGCGGTACTGCACCATACGATATTGGGCTCGTTTATACTGAGACAGCTTTTCAATGGACAACTGCAGTAAAAGCGGTAACATTACCATCATCTGGAGTAGTGCCAACTGGTAACGCGAATTTATATGGTTGGGGTTCTACGTCGACTACATCTGTAGCATCTTATCCCGCTCAGCTACAGGTCGCCAAAAATCTACCAATTATAAATGAATCTTCATGCGTCGGCGCACTGGGATCTAAAGGCGTGGATGTTCATTCAACGAATATATGCACCGGACCGCTCTCTGGAGGCATTGGCATTTGTACATCTGACTCTGGTGGCCCTCTGGTTCAAGAAATTAATAGGAACGCTATATTAATTGGTATTGTTTCTTGGGGGAAAATTCCATGTGGCCAAGCTAATTCACCATCTGTTTATGTACAAGTGTCTGACTTTATTTCATGGATATCGTCCAATAAGAAAACATAATTTATAAACAAATATCGAAATATGTTTATATTCAAGAAATAAACATGCAAAAAACGAATCGAATCTACACAATTTCCAGTTGGATTTCGGAAGGCGTCAATTGGATTTTAGAATAGTCAATTGGATTTTAGAATAGTCAATTGTATTTTAGAAAGCGTAAATTGGATTTTAGAAAAGGCTATATGGATTTAAGAATAGTCAATGGGATTTTAGAATAGTCAACCGGATTTTAGAAAGAGTCAATTGGATTAGAGAATAGTCAACTGGATTTAAGAAAGTGTAAATTGGATTTTATAAAGCGTTAATTGGATGGTTAATTTTTTAATGATTCATACACTATGCTATGCACATGATTATGTAGTTTCAAATATTGCTGAAGTATCAGGTTATAAGGTCGGCCGCTGTGGTGTAGTGGTAAGCAGTGCGCGCTTTGACTCATCAGCACCTGGGTTCACGCCCTGGGCAAAGCAACATCGCAAAAAAATATAGAAAAAGGTTTTTTTCTTAACAGCGGTCGTCCCTCGGCAGGCAATGGCAAATCTCCGAGTGTATTTCTGCCATGAAAAACAGCTTCTCATAAAAAAATACAATCACCGTTCGGAGTTGGCGTAAAACTGTAGGTCCCTATGCTTTGTGTGACAACATCAAGTGTGACAACGCCACAAGTCGGAGGAGAACTAACATATGTGTACGCGCCAATCTATCAGGTTATAAATACATACTTTTTATTAAGTTTTAACAATATAATATATATTAAAGTTAAACAACAGGTTACATTTAGGAATATACGATCTGTATGAATTATAAAAGAAAGCGGATAATGAAGACGTGAGCGGAATATTAAAATTATAATAATGTATGTATATAAAAAGAATATAGGTGCAATATAATAATGAATTGTGACACGTACACGTAAGTATGATAATGACCGGAGTGAAATGTAATGTCAAATGAGTAATGTAAATTGGAAGAGCAAGACAATAGTATATGTAACAAAATTCAATGTTTTACATACTTGGAAGAAATAAAATGCCATTAAAAAATTTTATTCACCAACTCTCATATCTCGTTTGGCAATTGCATCCGCATAGAAAGTAGTACTGTGCTGCACTGCTCTTGCGCAATCCCCTCCAGTAACTGTAACTTTTGCGTTATCTATTAACCTTTCTAAAAATTGCAACATTTGCTCGCATACCTCGGAGCCTTCTGTTTGAGGTATGCCCATATGGCATTTAACGTGGCATTTTATTTTTTATATTTTATATTTTCGATTGGGTTCAACATTGGGCTATACGGACCTATTCTTAAGATTTGTGACCTTCCACCCGAATATTCTTGGATGTGAGTGTCCAAGTTAGTATGACATGGAGCGTTGTCACATACAATAATTAAATCACTAAGGCTATTGCCCTGCTCTTCCCATTTGTCTAACAATTTGCGTATCCATAAGGAACAGGCTGATGCATTAAACGATCCTCTTTGTTTGTCAACAATCACAACACCTGTAGTTGTTATTGCGCCTATTAAATGTACGTTCGGTCCTCTGGCTGCAGAAACCTGCTGCAGAGCACGACTACCGACTTTGGACCGTCCCTTGGTATGACGACAAAATAAATTAATTTGTTTCGTCCATCCAAACTATTTGCTTTCCACTTTGAATAATAATTTAATTGGAGGACGTAATTTGCCCGTTTTCCTTATTTGTAGCGCTATTCATCGTACTTGGCTGGGTGTGTACGTATTTCAAAGTATACAGTCTGCCCTCAAGGTAATTTCCCACTCTAGTTCGGGAGAGGGATATTCCAAATTCGCTGTGGATGCGCTCGACAATTTTTTTTTCTAGTTATGCTGCAGTTATTCTCTATCCACACCAATAGAACGTTTACTTGGTCATTCGATAATATTTTCGATCTGTTTCCACCTTTGAGTTTAGGAATGTTGCGTCCAGAATTCACCCATGACCATGCTGTTTTGTAACGAACATCCAGAGTCTGGGTCAGGATCACCCAATTCTCTCACACAGATTGTGTGAAATAAATGCTCTGCGCATTGTAACTAAGCAAATACCACAGTCGTCTTTTACCTCAATTTTTTATTTTTTTTTTTATTAAAAAAAAATTATTTAATATGCCGATACAATGTTCGCTTAAAAGTGAATATTTTAGAAAAATTTGCATTGACAACTCCCGCACATAATAAAAAACTGGCTACTTCAAAATTTTTGTAGAAAATTCTAAAATTCACTTTACATTTTCTAAAATCCAATTTACGTTTTCTAAAATGCAATTTACGTTTTCTTAAATCTAGTTGACTATTCTAAAATCCAATTTACGCCTTCTAAAATCCAGTTGACTATTCTAAAATCCAATTTGCGCTTTCTAAAGTCCAGTTGAGTATTCTAAAGCCCAATTTACGCTTTCTAAAATCCAGTTGACTATTCTAAAATCCAATTGACTCTTTCTAAAATCCAACTGAAAAAGGTGTAGTTTAAAATTATTTTGAACTAACGGACCTCACAAAATAGGTTTGTTCCACATAATCCTGCGGATTCCCGCGAATACCCAAATCAGCCCAGAAACCGTTCTTCACGCTAGAATAGTGGGTAATAGAGAGCGAATACGTTCCACTTCTTCATCTTCGTGTCTGAAATAGCCCGAACCATTCGCTAATTTTCGAGCGAAGTGAAAACACACTAAGGGTCATTAGTTAAATACTAGAAAAACAGCTATTTTTAACTATTGGTTAACTAATGGATGTACATTAGTTAGCTGCAGTAAACCATTAGTCAAACTGATACTGTGAAATAAAAATGGTGGTTTAATATTAACATAGTAGCTAACTAATAACTGTGAAATGTTTTGGGATTGTGGGCTGAAGGCTATTCACACCGGCTGTTAGTGTTTTCGTTGACATTTCTTACATCCTTCGTTTACAATTTTGCTACAAAAAAAACAAAACAAAACAAAACAAAAGCAAAATGCTTTTCTTTCATTTTCTTTTCATTAACAACCTTTTTATTCAATTCTTATTTTAATTTGGCCACCGATTGGAATGAGTGGAACGTGAGTTTTCAAGTAGTTATCAGCGAAAACTGGTTTTCGTTTGACAGACTTTACATGGACGAAAACACAAGTTTTAGGTCGAAAGCGAGGGCTCGAATCGTAACCTCCGTTGACGGGTCGAAAACGATACGATAGAAAATTGCGTGATACGTCAGGTAGTATAAAACCTGATATACAGTTCAATAAGAGCGTGAGCGTGAGTTTTTTATTTTGACTAATATCTTCGTTATTACTCAACTTTTTGAGACATGAAAAGATAGAGAATTAAAATATCTTTCAGAATTATAGAATAAAAACGAATTTAAAAATATATATAATATGCCTTTTTTTCGAGCTCACACTCAGCTGTGTGCGTACGCAAAGCATTCGCATGTGAACGGCAAAATGCTTTCGAAGTTACTTAACGCAATTTGATTATTTTCTCTAGACTTCCTGCACCTATTAAAAGGAATCGGATAAATTAGCAGACTTTTCCTGTTGTTTTATAAAAAGTTAGATAAAGGAGTATACTTCGCAAGTGCGTTTTTTGTCTTTTTCGCCAATATTTTTCAGTAGGCAAAATTAAACAAAAACAGCGCTTCTTCGCAGTCTGAAATTTCCATTTTTTAATCTGCTAAAGAAGTGAAAACTTGGAAAAGGATTATTTATAAATCAGATTCACCCCCAGAAAACGTTTCTCCTGCGCGATGGTAGCACTATTTCACGGCTGAACTGCTTTATCGACATAGTTGAACTGTCCAAATGACAAGTAGAAATTTTGCATCTGCATTCTTTGTGTTTTTAGGTAGTTGAATAAAACTAAACATTTACGATTTCTGTCCCACTATAACGCGAAATCGTTTAGTTAATTTAATAATTTGGCACATTGTAGCTAATACCATTTAACTGAATAGCAAAATATGGCCGATGAACAAAACATAGCGGATGCTCAGAAGCAATTCGCTGATGTGGACATAAATAACGGTAGTGCCTCCGGTGTGGAAGACGACGAGGAAGAGGAAGTACCAGCGCCTGGTACTGTGAGCAACGATCTATTCGCAGTAACACCTACTATTGAAATACATGTAAGAGAACCTTAAATCTTAAATATTAAAAATTATTATTTTTTAACCAGCGAGACCAAATCACCTAATGGTTTCAGTTGCAACTTTGGCAAATATGACTGGGTTTGAATCGGAGAAAAGAATGGGCGGTGTCTCAAATGTGTTACATTTTTATATTCATACTCATTTAATTGTTTATCGCATCGATAGCTGTACGCGCACACAAACCCACATATGTACGTTGTAGCCGGCGCAGCGCTTTACTGTATTGCTATACGCTGCTTGGTTGGAAATTTTAGTTTGCGTTGTAAAAGGCGCAAAGTAAAACATCTTATCAACAAAATTTTATATGTGTGTATGTATGTATGTACACTGCCGGAACAAAGTATTGGCACAGCAAATTTTCCACAATAATTCTAATATTTATCCAATTTCGTATAAAAATATGGCTCATTCTACAACAAAAAACATAATAATATAATGCCTAAACTTTGTGCAAAACTCGCAAAAATTCAGCAAATTTTCAAGTTTTTAATCAGATTTTTTAGAATTTTTTTCAGTACGGTTTTGCAGCCCCTTAAATTCTAGTAAAAAAAAGTGCACGTTCGGAGTTAGTAAAAAATCGCATTGATTTTTGAGATTTTTTTTTGTTGAAGGTGTTTTGCATTTCTTCCATATAAAGTATTTTCAAAAAACAGTTTTTGTACGGAAGACTGCGTGAAAAAAAATTGGCAAAGCTCAACGGTAATTTCTAGCTACTTAAAACTTGTACTTTATTATAATAAAATTGATTTGGCTACAAATCTGTGTACTCAAAAAGTTGAAAATTTGTGTGAGTTTTGCACAAAGTTTAGGAATTATATTTTTGTTTTTTTTTTTGTAGAACGAACCATATGTTTATAAAAAATTGGCGGAAAAATATTAGAATAAAAATTGTTGCATATATTGTAAAAAATTTGCTATGCCAATACTTTGATCCGGCAGTGTATTTACATATTTATGGTATTTAATTGGGTGCATTAGGCTCGATTAACGCATGGATAACTTGGAATTGTGATTCTGAATTTTGAATAATGGTGATAGTTATGTTAAAGCAACAAATGGAAAAATTTTGTTATTTATCGTATTTTAACAACTTTTTTAAAGTAAGATATCTTCTTTTATTTGTAGCGCCGCATTTCATCCAGCAATCTGGAAGATGTACTGACCGACAATGGCGACTACTTCATTGAAGTCAACGTGGCAGAACCACAAAAAGTCGGCGATGGAATCGGTTCATACCTAACATACAAGTTTGTATTATTTAAAGACAAATATAGCGTTTACCTTTATATAGACAGACATGGACCTCATTTTTTAACCCAATCGAAGACTGTTTTTATTAACTCTGTAAGGAAACAAACATGTTTGATAGGCCATCTCTATATTAAGGTAACGATATGTATGCACATGTATTAATAAATACGTTTTCCCCTAGAGTGACAACGAAAACAAACATTCCAAAATTCAAGCGCACTGAGTTTAGTACGATGAGACGATTTAGCGACTTTTTAGGAATACATGATGTCTTAGCCGCAAAATATACAAGACTTGGTAGAATCATCCCGCCAGCGCCATCTAAAAATATTTTAGGTATGTAATGACTATTATTTTTTTTTTAACTTTTTGCTTTTCGGTTACATAATGTTTTTGTACAGGGAGCACTAAAGTGAAAATGAGTCCACAACAAACGGAGCCTGGTGCACCCCGAAATGCTGAATGGGTCGAAACACGCCGCGCAGCTTTACAACGCTATGTTAATCGCACTGCCCAACATCCAGTACTGCGCGTTGATCTCGATTTCATCAACTTTTTAGAAAGTGATCAAGTAAATCTATCTAACTTGCAATTAAAATGCTTATTATAAGCTATTTTATTTAATCGAAGGAACTTCCTCGCGCAGTTAATACAGCAACGCTGAGTGGTGCTGGCGTAATGCGTCTTTTCAATAAAGTTGGCGAAACAGTAAATAAAATTACATATAAAATGGATGAAAGCGATGCTGTGAGCAGAAATATTGTGAAAATTACCGCTAATTTCTCAATTTATTAAATACTTTCTTAATTTTAGTGGTTCGATGAAAAAATCACTGAGGTGGAAAATTTAGATGCAAATCTACAAAAACTACATTCAGCGCTTAAATCGCTTGTTACCACACGCAAAGAGTTGTCCGCCCTTACCGGGTTGGTCGCAAAGTCCGCGGCCATGTTGAGTACATGTGAAGAACACACCGGCCTTTCTCGAGCGCTCTCCAATTTAGCTGATGTAGAAGAAAAAATCGAATTACTACGGTCAGAGCAGGCTAACTCTGACTTTTTTATAATGGCGGAATTCGTAAAGGATTATATCGATCTATTCAGCGCTGTTAAATCTGTATTTCATGAACGTGTTAAGGTGTTTCAAAACTGGCAACACGCACAATTGCAATTGTCGAAACGACGTGAAAACCGGGGACGTTACGAACTGGCCAACCGTACTGACAAGTTGGAACAGGCGCAACAGGAAGTCGAAGAGGTTTGCAATAAAACTTCTAGTATAACTTAAGTTTTTTACGTGTGTATTTTCAAATTTGCAGTGGCAAACCAAAGTTCAGCGATGCCAACAGCAGTTTGACGACATATCGGCGGAAATTAAAAAAGAAATGGAACGATTTGAAATAAACCGAGTACGTGAATTCAAAATTAATACCATGAAATACATTGAAGATCAAATGGCGCATCAACAACAGGTAACTTCAACCAAACGATAATTTGAATTAACTATATAAATATGTATATATTTTTCTTTTTATCAGATTATTTCGTACTGGGAAGCTTTTATACCGACTGCACGAGAAATTGTTTAAATATAGACGTGTACTCTATTAAAACCGTTGAAGTGCTAAAACGCAGAATTCTTTATATTAAACCTAATTATGTATGTATAAATAACCAGCACGCTTTATGCTTGGTTAAGGCGCACTCTATCGTCTGATAATCGCCTCCTGTGGTCCGCCGTAATGAATGCTTGTAACACAAATGAAAAAAATTTATATCGGCATCCTGCGTATCTACGTTCCATTATGTATTTTCCATTTAAATTATAAATACTTTTTATTTTTGTAAAGTATTCAAAGTTTTCTCATTTGTTAAATACAGCATACATAGACGTTAATAATTACGTTTATATAGGGTATTATTGATTGAAGCGTATTATCGGTCCATTTTTTGGAAAGATATACTAAAATTCCGAATATATAAAATATTGCAATACCCCAGCATAATGATAAAAGTGTTGATTTATGTACATATGATGTACCTATGTATTTAAAAAAATATTTTGAAAATTTGTAATTGAATATAAAAGATCTACGGAAATTAAATAAATATTATTGTAAATAAGAATGCGATTCAAATAGATGACTATCATGATGGAGGTAACACTGGGCAAAATACCTATAATTTTCCTGCTTTTTGTTTCGGTACAATTACGTTATTGAACGAAAACCTAATTATTAAAAAATGTATATATGTATATTGAAAACACTTGGACCCTTCGGCCGTTGAAAATAATACTCTTTATACACGTTGATCGAAAATGTAACCTTGGTTTTACATTTTTAGTTTAGTCCTTTTGAAGTTAACAGTACAGTGGGCGTTACAAGTTGGCAAGTTGGCAAGGAGTCTCGAACAATCCTAGATTGCCAACCGTTGGAGTATAAAAAAATTGAAAATTTGGCCTGATTTTGCTTTCAAGTATCCCCTTCCTACTGCTTAATTAATTTTTTAATTGTTATTAGTGCAAATAAAAAATTTGTCCAAAGAAATAGCTCCATCGAGTATAATTTTAAGTTCTATAGAAGCTAAACGGTTGGTATTCCAGACATACCAAGGATATTTACATCCATCCTTGTAAAGCCGGGGTATACTACATAGATGAACTTACTTGTAAAAGTTTAGAGCTGACCTTTGGGTATATTTTTTCCACTTTCTACAACTGACTTATGGGCACAGTATACCTTATGGGAGTGAACTCTTAAAAAAAGAACGCTACTCGGCTCTTGGTAGAACTCATGATTCAATAGTTGTGTTTTTTTACAAATTATCCAGTAACTTGCCAGTAACTCTCCAGTAACTTTATTTCTAAGAATTCGCTCTCATAGAAAAAATTTGCAAAAAAGTACGCGAACGCTTTTCCAGTAATAATTTGCAAGTTTCATGAACAGCTGATAAATTGGTTGTTTATTCGCAGCAAATTCCTTATAAAACAATATATTTTGTATTTAAATAGGTTTATTTTGTGAAATTCTACAATAAAAAGCCACAAACAGTTTCCTTATTAGTTTAAATTTCATCCAGCAACATGCGATCAGCTGTTTTTCGTACTGGCAAATTCTTACAAGTAAAAATTTATCCAGTAAAATCCAGTAAAAACTTGCAACTTCAGCTGTCATATTTCGCTCTCTCAATTTCCCCTACTTTGCAAGTTTTTGCGTACGAAAACGCCAAAACATGAAAATTCGTAAAAACTTTTACTGGATTTTACTGGAAATGAGTAAAAAAACGCAACTAATCATGGGTAGAACTTTTCTTACTTTCTAAAAACGGTAATAATGGGCGCGAAATATGCTATTGCGCGAACTGGCCACCAAATTACGATAATTTGTTACGTTGGTTTGTGACGTAAATGCTTCAAGAGATTTAAAATTTTCTACTCATCTGTCGCCGTGGCATCACTTCACAGAAACATATGATTTTGACAGTTTATTTTATTCGTTGGATTCTCAATCGTTTTATCAGATTTGCTAGAGGTTAAAAAAGTTAATTCCATGGCTTGCACAAAACTATCCACTGGATTGCAATTTTTAAGCCGCAATGGCTGTAACCGTGCTCTGGGATCGTCCGTCGTCCAAGCATGCCGTAACTACAGTAGCGATTTAGAAAAACCCACCCACACTGGTCAAGTATGTACCACAACTACATCAGGCTATTACGCAAACGTTCCTATTTTGTTTTTGCTACCGCAATGTAATGTGGATTCGTATATTTCAAATAGGTTTTCGATAAGGATGACTATCGCAACGTTCGCTTCGTAAACGCAAAACGATATGTAAATGAAAATTGGGGTATCAAATTGATTGATGAAGTGCCACCAATCGAAGTTACCGAACGTGTTGTCTATTGCGATGGCGGTGATGCTAATTTGGGGCATCCGAAAATCTATATCAATTTGGTAAGTGAACGCAAATTATTGTAAAATTGACCACCCACATTTAAAATGTAATGATTTTATTATGCTATTTGTTTCAAGGATAAACCTGGTCCTCAAATCTGCGGCTACTGTGGGCTAAGGTTCGTAAAGAAAGATGGACACCACCATTAAATTTGTTTGCATCCATAAATGTATTTAAGATAAAGAATGAATTAAACTATATGTATGAAAATAAATTGTTTCAGTAGCTGACAATGCTACCTAATATGAATCCAAGGCGATAATTTTTAAAATTAGTTTTCATTAGGAATCGAAAAATTGTTTCAACAGCGGTTGCAACGCTGCGGTTTTTTCTTTTTCTCCGAATTAATTTCAATCAACCGCTCGGAGGCAAAGAACTATGGATGTTCATTCCTATTTGGGAGATTTAGCTAAGAACTTTAAAACTGCTTAAAACTATTCTGTAAATTGTTTTTTTTTTTTTTTGGTGATATACATTTCAATCTTTCAAACAACGCCAACGATAATAGGCTCTATTTAATATATTAATGTCCGACCGAACGTTCGGTCTGCTTCAGCATGTTTCATGGTATTTCGTTGTCGATAATCTTCTCCATTGCATTCAGCATACAGCTGTCTTGTCGGCATGAATGATTTAGCTAAAAATTGGTATATCCTTACGACTTTCGGAATAGTCGCGCTCTCCCGTAAGATAGATGTTTACTAGGTGTACCATGCTTCAACCGCCTGATGCCATTTACAACAACAACATTTACCAACGCTCATCCAACTGACCGCTGACTAAGTTTTTTGCCCAGTCAGATTCAGATCTGAAGAGACATTTTATTTATTTTGAGGACAAGGGGGTGGACCTGGGTCTTACGGAGTGTAAGTACGTACACCAAATCACTTACCATTAGCGTAATCTAGAAAATAAATCATTAAGGATCGTTTTCTCATGTAGGTTTTAAAATTATCTGCCAGGTAAATCCACCTGTTACAAAGAAGGAATTCATACGCACTTGTCTAAGTTTATATCAAAGCAGTCTATGAGAAACACCCTTTGTGACGAGTTTATGCAAGGCGTATTTATTATTATTATTATTTTATTGAATACGCCTTGAGTTTATGTTTTTTAACAAATATTTTTTTTTTTACAAAAATAGTAATGTTTCCGTCAAAGTTTTCGAAAAATATCTTTAAATTTGAGCGAATTAATAAAATTCAACTGTTACGTTTTCGCAGTGATTTAACCGAAGTGACACATACAGGACAGGTAATAAATAGTCTGATATGTTATCAGGCAGATTCACTTTCGCGTGAATTTCAACCCCATTTAATTTGAATTCAAAGTGGCTTTGGGTCAAATTCGTCGGAAGTGAATTGCAGAGCCTGCCTGAACGAATTTAAACATAAGTACATATCATCGTTTAAAGTACAAAACCGCGTATAAACAAAATGCAAAACCGCGTATCAAGATAATGCAAAAACGCTTATGTGAGGTTGAATAATAATAATATAATAATAATAAATTTTTTTCTAGAGAGTAAAAACACTTTTTTAGAAAGCAATCGCATTTCTGGCTACTATATTCCAGGACGAATGGATAAGGATTGAGCCACGAGCTTGTGTGAGCAAATCCAATTTTCGCCAGCTAATGCCAGCTACGCGATTTTGCAGAATGACGATACGCGGTTTTGTACTTTAAACGACGATATATTTATTGGTATTTATTTCCATACAGGTATGGGCCGAGGATGATTATCGTAATGCACGGTTTGAAAACGCTAAACGTTGGGTAAATAAGAACTGGGGCATGAAATATGCGCACCAAATTGAACCGATAATAACAGCTGAACGTATAGCGGTTTGTGATGGCGACGGTCCCTTAGGACACCCAATTAGTTACATTTGTTTGGTAAGTGCCGTTTAGGTAGTTGTTAATTTTTATAAATAACAATATTGCTAATTTTAAAGGATAAGCCTGGAAGACACTATTGTCATTACTGTTTGAAATCATTCGAGAAGAAGAAAAAGTAAATACCACTACATATATTTTGCAGACGCTTTTTTCAGAATTTTCAAGGACATTACGATACACAAAAACACATTTAGTATTTTACTGCCAAAATTATATGAAAATATGTTTTCAAGTTGACTTAAGACCAAGGTTGGGAATTCTATCTCAGTTTTTTTGAATATCCGGATATTCGAATATCTGATTAAAAGATCTGAACATCCGGATATTAACTGGATATGTGGATAAAAGATAAATGTTTATTAATCGGATATCCGGTTAACGGTTGTCTGGATTTTATCCGTAACACGGATATTCCCAGCCCTACTTAACACGATTAGACATGTCTGAGCACAACATAACGAAATCAAACGCACAAGTTTAAACGCACAAGTTTAATATATGAGAGTGCGTACTTATATTTATATTGCACACATATATGCACATATGTATGTATTTGTATATGAAATTATATTTGTAGCTCTAATTATATAAAACAATAAAAGTTTAGCCGAATAATTCAAATTAAATTCATATGACATTTAATTAAAAAACAAAGAAAAATCCTTAACTAAGCTAATTTATTGGTATCATCAATTTAGAAGTCTAAAACTTTATAGCTCTCAGCACAAAAGCAATTTTAATCAATTGAATGTGCACGGGCAGAAAATTCATAAAACGTATTGGTTAAAGAATTTTGTCCATAGCTTTCAAATTACACATACATAGGTATGTATTAATATTTAAATATAGGATCAAATAATATCAAAGTCTTTAGGGTTGCCAAGATGTTAGTTGATTATAAAACAAAAACACAAAATAGTTTATAACTAAATGTTAAAGGCGTCAATGCGCTAATCAAAAAAAAATAATATTTACTTCGATTTATGATATTGTATAATAATATTGTATTTATGTATGTATGCATGTATATATGTAGTTTTCAAAAATTTTCTTTGTTCTTGCACTTTAGATGGATTTCATTGAAACTCAGTACTGCAGTATCCCATATTGGTTGCATCACAAATGCCAGTCGCATTTGATTCGACATCCCCTGGGATATCATGGCATCATTCAAAATCCTTTAATTGAAAGCAGCCACACATAGATTAATCCATATCACGAATTAATTCGTGCTAACTAAAGAATCAAAGAAAAAATACTTTTGCGTAATATTCATCTCCTTCAACTGTCGTCTTATCGTCCCACCGTCATTGCACATATGTATGTATGTATATACATATGTACATATGCATATTAGCGCCGCTTTTGCTACTTTCCCATTTTGTACGTTCATAAAAATTTTGAAATTCTAACACAAACCCCTGGATCTCCTTCCACATGACGGTTAATCGGCCCGGCGACGATATTGTAGGTGTGTCTACATATGTTAAACGTAAACCGTTTCAACAAATAAACAATTCTCTATTACCATGCTCTTCGCGCTTATGCCGTCCTTCACACAATAATAGGTTTGTTTTGGTTTCCCCAAATAAATCACACAGTTCTGATTGCGCTCCATGAAAATGCTCGTAATCAAATTAAAACATCAAGATATACGAAATAAATTCCATGAAAACAGTACAGAACCAGTATAGAATTGTACACTTGAAATGATGGACGTGTATGATTGTATCCAAATGTGCACATCCTCTGTAAATCATTTACAAATGGGATTGAGATCAAATGATGGTTAATTGTAGATCATCAATTCATCTGTGTACGTTTACCATACTGTTTCTGTATCTGCTTCGATTGTTGTTGTGGATGCTGCGGTCATCTGTGTTGTTGTTCTCATTGTTTTTGCTGCTGCCGCTGCTGCTCTTGCAATGCTATCTGCCATCTGTAGTCTCAAATGAATTTCATCTAAAACACCAAACACTTAACGATCTAGTTACTAGTACATAGTATATCTGAATTTGAATATAGACGTGTAATAAGTTGCCAACAAGGATTCGGCCAATAAGCACCACTGGTCACCAGAGGTTCCGTGGTACGGCGTAACCTTCTTTTGTTACGAAAATATTGCGATTCGAATATTCTTCTCTTTTGGCGATGTTGCCCTCCTTTTGCTTAATGGTACCGGCCCCAGCTGCGTTGTCGGACGTGGTAATTGTCTCAGTTTTGCCATCAATGGTACGTGTAATAGTTTTTGTTGTATTGCCTTGAGAATCCTTGATGATTTTCGTAGTCTCATAGCTACCATCCGGTTTACGTATAGTTTTCGACATGACGCTCTGGCTGAACATTTTCGGCCCCTACAGCAACATGAATACAATTTTTTATATGCATAATTACATACAAATATATGCACATATGGTTATTTTATGAAACACATCCATGAACACACACTAGCATCCTCATTCAACTATCTTCATAATACAAGCAATGAAATGAAAAAAAAAAATTATTAAAAATAAGAATGAATAAACCTGGGTCGTGCTTTGTTAGTGAAATTTCGCTTCGTTCATTTCTTAATCGTTTCATAATCCTGATAGTATGTGACAAAAAAACTGTATAGGCTTGGTCGAATGAATGACCGTCCTAATCACCAGTTCCGAGTCTATTCGATTACTGAGTCTCTCAATAAAGGAAATTAGCCTATGGTTACAGAGTATGGAATAAATTAACTGACAATGACTTGTGTGCCGCTTGCGCTTTTCTCTCCACATGTTTACCACTGGCAAACGCAAATAAAGGTTAAAATTTAAGTACCAATTAATAACGTTAAAGAAAGATATGCACAAAGTTAATAATAAAAAACTTATTTCTACTATAAAGGACTCTTTTATTTACCAAAAAACCTGGTTAACAGTTGTTCGTCTTTGGACGTTCCTAGCAGCGATGAACCTCGGCGAGTTTGGTTGTAACTCATAGCTTTCGTTCGTTTCAGAACTCGCTTCCAAAAACAATTAAATTAACGAGGAATCCCTTTCAACGATTGTTGCTCATTTTTAGCTAAGAAGTTCGAGTTTTTTCGAATCGAATTCGGCGATCGCATTTTCGTAGTTTTGCACGAAACGCGGACTACGATGATTCAGTGATAGCCCCAATTCTTAGTAATAAAAACCCGAGACGAAAAATAACTGTTACCTCGAATTTAAAAATTGAAAATGTTGCCTGAATTCTGAAATTTAACGAAAACCAACGTTCATAGCAGTTATTAGATGAAAAGTATTTTTTATTTCGCCGATAAGAGTTATGACCCAAAGTTTATTTTTACGTTGTTTAATAACAGTTATTGCTCAACGTTTATTTTTCACGTTCATTTTTTATGTTGCTTGAGAACAGTTATTATCCAACGTTTATTTTTTACGTTGTAAAATAGGAATATTGACGAAAACGAAGACGAGGGAAATAAAGATGATGAAAATAAAAAGGAGTAAAATAACTGTTATCAGACAACTTAAAAATAACCGTTAGGTAATAACTGTTATCAAACAACGTAAAAAATAAACGTTGGAAAATAACTAGTATCCAGCAACGTAAAAAATAAACGTTGAGAAATAATTCTTATAGGCGACGGAAAACACATTTCCGCTGCATAACAGTTATCGAGCAACGTAAAAAAAAAAATGGGTTATAACTCTTATCGGCAATATAAAAAATATTTCTGGTATTATAGCTATTATGGAACAACGTTTATAACTGTTTTGTCCCTGATATAAATAATATAAAACGATCAATTTCTGTGCGATAATTTTGATTGCCACCTTGCATATTTCTTATGCACTTACAGAGTTCAATAATCAGCTTTAGTAATATTAGCCAAACACATAAATTAAATTCAGAAAACATACTCGGGGTATACCAAGTATGTATGTCCACTATTCATTCACATCCAACGAGGATAAAAAAAAAATATATATCGTTATATTGATTTTTGAGACCGGTGATGATGTCATCAAGACATGAAAAACTTAAGTGAAAATTAAACATAATTGCTACATATCCTTTCCTCATCCAAACATCACAAATGTACAACATTCGAAGCACTCATTAGATACAAATTCAAAACTATTGTGCATACCTGATACGTGCCCTCGAAGACCCCACCGCCAAATGGCGTAGGATTACGTGGTATCATGGGAGTCATTGGTGTCATCATGTCCGGACGTGGACGTGGCATACGTGATTGCTTCGGAGCATCCTCACTATCCAGAGTGCCATGTATTTTACCCAAAATTTTCTCTTCATCACTTAATTTCTTTTTGCCTAAGGGGTTGCGAACAGCCTTGCTGTCGTTGCGTGGTAAGATATTCGGCAAATCCTCATTAGGGGACAAGCGTTGCATTAACGAATGCAATTGATCGGCATAAATTCTGAAAGATGAATTTGTATGTTGAGCGATTGAAGCACTAATTCTTTTTACTTATGAAAATTTACTTACTCCCCATCCAAGTCAGTGTCCATGATTTCGCCTTTCGTCTTTTCAAATTCCTTCAAAATGTCTATGTTTTCAAAACCAGGTTTCAAAAAATCTTCCTTCAAGTCTTTATCAATCTTAATATCGCCATCTAATTTATCGTTTTTTTTTTTGAAAATGAATGAATAATAATGAATTTCATTGGATTTATGTACTCAAAATTGATATTCAGTAAATACCTTCGAATTCACTCACTGCTTCCAAGATTTGTTGCATTTGACGCTCGAAGTGCTTTTGTAACTCCAAAGGATTTGTAAAGGTTTGAAAAGCGAATTTGCGATTGTCATCAAAGAGTTCGTCATCTGTTTCAGCTTCTTCAAACCACTGCGGTTTACGAAATTCGTCCTTTGCAGTTCCTCTAAATAAACAGAAAACAAATTTCGATACACATACATACATTTGAGGACTTGGGGGCCAGAGTAGCCAGACATTTCAAAAAATGTTGAGGTGCATTACTAGAATCGAAATGGCAATAGCCCGAGGCACGCCCTTTTAGTTATCTTTTACTATAATAAGTAGCATCACGAAGGTGCAATGAACCTTTTACTGCATTTATTTTTTATAGAAGTTAACAAGGGGGCCAACCTACTTACTAATGCGAATGTGCTGACGCCGCACTTCGCCAAACACGCGCATAGCCAGTGCAGGTAATTGACCTGCAACGTAAGCGATACCAATTGGTTTTATGCAACCAAAATGCAAATCGTGGGAAGCGCAGCGTCAGCAACTAATCAATTAATTCGGGCCGTTTAGATACTTAGCGATAGCTTTAAGTAATATTTTGTATTCATTCTTATTTGGAGAGCCGAATGGTAAATATACACTTGTACTGCTAATCTTGCTTTTTATTTCTATCCTTAGGGAAACCTGGGGCCGCGGGGCGGCCCCCAACTTTAATTTTTTCGAGCACGCATCCGCGTGTTCGTTAAGTTAGATCCCTATTTCCCATATCAATAAAATATTTATTTTTTGTAGATAGGCTCCTCTGGCCCTCATGGCCTCATACATATGTATGTCGATATAAGATTTTTCATTATTTAATAATAGGGGCATTCTCTGAGTCTTACAAAGCCCTTGTACGGTGCACAGATTGCACGGTAAAAACCGGTTTTCGTATGGGGCTGAAGCAAAATTATGTACTTATTTAAAAATGTGCGTATTTTAGTCTGGCTACCCCGTTTTATATGGGACTTTCAAGTATTATCCTAATCAGAGACTGCGCGAAATCATAAGCAATTTGAATATAGTCAACAAAAATATTAAAATAAGTTTAAATGGTTAAATGTTTAAGAAATAAAAATGATCATTTATATTTTCTGAGATTGCGTACATACATATGTTTGGATTTAATAATTTATATCTTCAGTATGTTTTAACTTAATACGTATTTTATTGGCAATTTAAAGCTCTTCCTAATAAAGTCTTGAGCAACGCAACAGAGTGCTCAGCAAGACTTGAATGCCGAGTTTTGCCGGACAAGCAAACCCATATTCGTGTGAATGAAGTCCGAGTCCAATCAGTATTGGTGTTGAAACGAATAAACAAATATGCTGGTAACACTCGAAGGATAAATTTCAGTATGCGCAGCCTCCGATTAGTGTCCTGACTAAAGTATCTACCCAAATATATACATAATTTGCAATATATCGATCGATTTTTATTTTGCTTTTTTCACGAGAAACAAATACACAAGCCTAATGAATATCTATCTACTCGAATTGCAATATTAAAACCAATCTGTTTTTGATAGTAGCACTACTTACTCATCTTTACGCCCAGCTCCGTCAGGTTTTTCGGCATCCTCATTCATTTTGAACATTTTACGCAAGATATCCATTTTTTACGCTTTACAAGCACCGCTGCGACAACACAATGAAATCAAATCAGAATAACCCTTCACCTGAACAATTGGATTCCAAGTCCAAATTACGATTCTTATCAATCCTCTCAATGAACTAATTCACTACCCACAATGGCGACCAAACACCTTCTCTGTTGGAAAATATTAATTTCCTGTTTTGTTTTTGCCTTGAATTGCAATATTTTATAAATTTTCCGTAGCCACTGCAAGGAAAAGAATTTGCTCGAAAGTTTCTCTCTGCTGCCACTCTTTATCTTTTTCAATCTCTTCTGCCTACCGTTCCGTTCTCCGGGTTTATCATTTGCAGCTCTATTCGCTTTTTGATTCTCGACAGTTGCGATTGTGTAATGTTTTGGGAAATTATCCAGCTGATGGTGTTTGTTGTGGGAAATTATTACGTGTTTTCCCAAGCGGCCCGTCGCCAAATTTGGCACAAACGGTTAATTTTGATCTTGTAAGGTCGGTGTTATGCAGACAAACTTTTGTTTGCCAAATTAAATGGCGGCTGCTAAGTTTGCTCGGAGGTGGTTATGTCGAGTTTGGCACAGGGTTGCACGTTCCTTATGGTTTTCATGGCTATTGCCAACACGAAATGAGAATTTCAGATGTACATAACGCGCAAAATTTAAAATTTTTGTATATGACAACACCGAATTTGCTGCAGTTTGACCAAACAAAATTAGTTTGCTGTGAGAGTCGCTGTTGTTGTTGTTGTAGCAGCATACAAATTCCCCAAAGAGTTTTTGGGGAGTGTTGCTGGAGTGACAGTCCTTGGCCAGATATAAATCTGGGTCGTTCCGGTTACGTAGACCCGACTGTCGTGGGAGCGTGCTGTGAGAGTCGCCGAACTCGCTCTCTCCGAGTTTGCTGCAACAACAATTGCACGCAGTTTGCCAAACAAAATTTCTGCATAACACCGACCTAAAAAATTGTTTGGGAAAATTTCAAAATCTGTGATACACATTTGTTAAACTAGAATATTTAAAACTGCCCAACAAGCAGTGTTTTTGAAAGTAGCTTAAAGTAAGCTTGCAATATTAAGTGTTAAATATGCGTCTTTAAAATTAAGTTTATTTTAATTTTTTCAAATGATAAAAAAGGTTAATATGAAAAAATCTTGGTTTTGAGAGCGAATATCTATAAATCACTTAACTTTAGCTCTAATATCATTTATTGCATTCATTTTATATATGTATATTAATTATTTTATTTTAGTAGTAGAATGTACGTGTTTACGACAAAACCACGACAAAATACGTTAGTTTTATTAGTTTTTTTAGTTATGAATTATTAAAATTAATATATCTCCACCTGGAATGCAAAAGGACGTAACAAACATCATCTTTGAAATGCAAAAGGCCAAAACTAATAAAAATTTCAAAATTCACTTCTTGATTTATATGATGGATTTCATCGAATTACAACTCCCCACATCATTTTATGAAAAGAAAAAATTAAAATATTAGTCACGTCATTCCATTTAATTTACGATGTTACGTCTTTTTGAATTTCAGGTGACGATGTATATTATTGAAAAATTATTCATACGTTTATACATATTACGCTTTTTTTAAGTGTTTTATAAACCTTTGCTTGTTGGGTTTGTATACACGTACAAAGGTAGTAGGTAGTAGATGTGTAGTGGGTTCATGCGCCGCAAATATGTCGTCTTCCATACTATTCATGGCAACTTCTATAAGAATTGCTCTACTTTTCTGTCTTTCTTTCTCTTTGCTGGCTGCTTGCTTTTGCTCTATAGGTTGAAGTCATACCATTTGGATCCACCGACCAAGCAGAAATGGCCATTTCGGAAGTTTGTGCGCCGTCATGATCCTACACACTATGCGCATAATCCGTCAATTCGACAACTTCTCCTTGAGTGGGCTTATGCGCTGCAAACGACAGTGTCCTCAACCGGTTCTCAACATTTTCATTTTGTTGACAGATAGCTTGCGTTTAATACAGCACTTCCCGCCAATCCACACCTGCAATAAATCTTTCGAAGTATTTTACATTTCATTAATTAATAATACCTTTCCTTTCTCCATGTACTGGAGTCTTTTGATGGTGAACCAAGTGCATTTAGAGAATTTGCAACCTACTCCCAAAACGCCTACGCTTCCTCCTTGGGTCGCATTTGAAATCCCTGCTCAATATCGCTTTTGGTTGCCAATTATTTCAGTCAATGCAGAATCGTATATTTCGAAGACTGATCGAAACCAATCGGATTGAAAAATGCCAAAGTTACCAAACTGAGAAAATCTCTATTCGTGTCGAAATGTATAATATGGGCGATAAAAAAAAAAAAACTTCCGATTGAAAACTTTTTGACAAATAATTTGATTTACATTTATTAAAACCAAATCGTAATTTTATTCGAATAGTTGAAACGCGTTTTCACTTCACAGAACAAGAATTCAGCGCCCATGTTGGTTTTCATTTTCGTGCTCAAATACGACACATTATAAAACTACTGATTTTTTATTAAAATAAATAAATATATGCACATTATTATTGAAAACGCAGTTATTTCACATTTGTTAAATTCATTAAATGCTTAAATAACTTACATTTAGATATGTAACAATACATGTAGCTCAGGTATATGTGATTGTATAATTATTCATGGTAAACAAACTCCATTTGATTATAATTGCAATTAGTTACATACATGTACTTGAAATATTTTATAGTTTAATTTAACCCATTTTTGGTATACTCTTCCATTATGCTATAATATTTTACGTACAAGCTCAACATACATATATATGTACATATCAGAGCGCACTTTTTTATGTGAATGTTATGTACATATGTTTAATTTGTAAAATTAAGATTAATTCTAATATATAGGGGTTTTAAACTTATTTTATGTAATGTATGTGATAACTTTACTGAAACACAGGCCTGGTTGTCAGGTATGTTTGTATCCTTTAGATAATAAACGTTTCCAACGTTGCGTTTTGATAAACCAATGTAATTTAAATTCGCAATGTGATCATTTTTTATTGGTGTCACGTCTTAGGGCCAGTTTTTCAGTGCACGGCCGTAGTTTAAACTCAGTTCAAACGCCCGATCTGACTGGTTTAAACTAAGATCAGCCAATCAAATGTCCAGACAGCTGTTCAATTTAAACTCAGTTTACTTAATCTAAGTTTAAACTGACATTGAAAAAGTGGCCCTTAGAGTATAACAGTGGATTGCATTGAAGCAACCAAATTCATGGGCGCCCTTCTACTGATTTGACTTCTCAATATTTTTTTTATATCTTAGCCGACATTTTCTTTATCATGTTCACATAATGATTGGGTTTTGGCCAGAGCCAATTTCCACATTTTGTTTTCATCGGCGCACTTGGTGGTGATGGCGTTACGCACCTCCTTCTCCGAAACTTGACACCTACGTGTAACAGCAAATATAATGTCTTGTATGGCTAATGGATTAAGCATTTTCTTAAGTGGTTTATTATGATCTTTAAAAGCAGGCGACGGCTTCCCGGTCATAGAATGTGTGGCTAAGGTTTCGCGATTAAAGATGGCCATCATTAGTTTTCGTGTTGCTATTGATGCAGAAGTCCAGCTGATGGCATCAAAAATCTTCGTAGGTATACGAGTGTTGTTCGGTCCTATCGAACAGTAAGCAACTTTCGGTTCCGATTTATTCTTGGACGCAGTACTTTGGTCATCATCTCTCTGTTGTGGGTCGATGGGTAATTTTAGTAAGCTTGCGTTATTACGATTTGTTGGAAATGATAGAAGAGGCTGCGGATGGGCCATATCGCAGGTTTGATGTTCACAACACTGTGGAGCCTCTTGTGAAAATTCCCGCACTTCATATATTTGTGTGAGACTTTCTGTAGACATTTTAAGTCGTTTTGCACCGACTGGACTTACTGAAGAAGAAATATGATTTTTGTGTTGAATTTGCTCAGTACCCACCTCGTACTTAACATAACTAGCCCTTGCTTCGGGTTGCTGTTCTTCTGCTAAACATATCTCTAAGCGTTCGGAATCCGCAGAACAATTTAAGTTGTGTGCACTTTCTTCCGCAATTTCAATCTCTATGGGCTCATCAGGACCATTGCCATCGCCATCAGCGACTATTGTGTAATTTACATTGCGAGTTCGTACCTCATGTGCATTATTAATGATAGTACTTGGTGCGTTATGTGAAATAGATGCGTTTTGTTGCCTCGTCGACTCCGCACCTTCATTCACTTCTTGTGCTATATACTGTGAGTGTGTATTTTGTGCTAATTGCTTTTGTTCTGGACGCTCATGAAGTACGTTCGACATGGACGTAACTTCCTCGCATTGCTGTGTACTTCTTGAGCTAGAAGGTCTGTGATATAACTGCATTTTTGGCGATGTACTTTCTTCATGTTTTTGTCTTTGTTCACGGTTGTTAAGGTCCTGCAGTTGCATATCTAGCGAGTTAGCCACTAACGATTGCTGTTGTTGTTGTCGATTGTGTTGGTTTTGTAGTTGTAAACTACCGCGTGCATGTAGGGATTGCATTTGTGTTAACATCTCTGAATGCGCCCGCAGTTCTGCCTTAAGGATGCGTATCTTTTCCAACAATGCTTTCTCTCTTTGTCTTTGCTCTTCTATGTATGCATTATGCAGGTAGTCCTCGCCAATACCAAGATCGGCGTTTGAGGTTTGCGTCCATGTGTCAAGCATCATTGGGCGTTCGTTGTAATATTGCATTTCGCCCGCCTCAACTGCACGTGAAAAATTTACTACGGACGCACGAATAATTTTCTGTTGAGCTTGATTGTAGTTTGTTGCACATATTACCCGCCGATCATCAGGTCGGTTGTGCTGTTGAAGGGGAACAGGATAATAAGGTATTGAATATATGTACATAGTCAATTAAATGTTGCTCTATTCCTATCCTTAACATAGCTTTTCTATTGGAAGCACCTGCTATTTTTTACATATCCTTATACATATTGAAGTAAAGATAAAGCTAAATATACCTAAATACATTGGTTAAGAATATATTTTAATAAACTTACTTTATTATCCATTTTTAGAGGAACTTTAATAACATAAAAGTTTACACTTTAGAAGATTCTGCGTTAAATGCGCTCTGCAGGACTTAATAGACCGTACTGACTCAAATGGTCCTTGTACAGAGGGTTGGTTGGTATTTTAAGAATTCATCTTGTATCCTGAAATAAGGGTAGGTAGAATTCTGCCTTGGGTATAATGGATTATGGATGTACATACATATATGTATATTCAATGTGACTGCATTAGTGCCTCTCATTCCGAACTCATACAAATGTACGCAGCTTTAGACATACCATATCCTACCTGCATATTAAGAGCTGCATTCACTCCACTACAACATAACATTCTAGGTCCAATGCCTAAGGATTTTGGCCTAGTGATAATATATGTATGTATTAGTACCAGGAAGGAAATTACTTTTCTATTCTGCTTCGAATGAATTGTCCCTTCTCAACACAAATTCAGGTAGATGGAAAAATGGCATATCGTACCAATCCACTTCGATCTAACCAGCGGCAATGTAAGTTTTTTTTTTGCTGCCGGTTGCTAGATATGTAACACTATACAAGGCTTCTTTGAAATACGGAATAGTTTTATCTACTCAAAGCAAAGAAATAACACAGATTTTATTTTGAAAGCGATTTGCGCGCGCGCACACGTGTAAATATATATACACGTATGTACGAAAAGATCTTGCTTGCTGAAAGTTGTTGGCTGCAAAAGAGAAATGGAAAAACAAAAAAACGGTTGAGTTCATAGAGGATTGCAATGATGCCAGATTATCCCGATAACATTTGTGCCGATATATGCATCAAATCATTTCTTTAAATGGTAGTAAAATTATTTTCAATACTTATATTGTATAATTATAAATAAATGCTTGATAAAATGTAAATACCAATGGCTTTTAATGGTCTCATTATTAGACTGTATCTAATAACAAAAAACATCCCCTATCAACTTTTTTCTCTACACGTCGATTCCAGTTGGCGCAATATTTTTACCCTATTTGCAACATATGCTGTATATGTAGTTATATGTATGTACATGCATACATGATATGTACAGTTGCGAAAATATAAATACGAAGAGATATTTAAGCATTCGTTGGCTATTTCACTTTCATTTATTTAATGTTCATTACTTTGTATGAAAGTGTAGCTCTTTATCTAACACAAACCTTTAAGTAAAAATTGTATAAAAGTGAGCAAAATTCAAAAAGGTGAGCTTTTTTAATTAGATTTCTTAGCAGTTTTATTATAACGAGGTGCAGATTTTAAATAGTAAGAACTTACCTTTGATTTTTTGTAGAAGGTGTTGCTCATTTTCTCCATACAAAAAAATTGTCGTATACAAAAAATTGCCAAAAATCAACGGTAAGTCTTAGCTACTTCAAACTTGTGCTTTATTGTACTAAAATGTAATGGGTTACAGTACTGCATACTCAAAAAATTGAAAAAGAAAAATTCTGATTAAAAAGTTTAAGCTAAGTTTTGACGCACATTTGTTAAAGTTCGGGAAATTTTTATAAATGCCTTACAAAGTTTACATTGTTTTGTTAAGATAGTAAGCTATATTTTCATAAAAAAATAAACACTTTTTAAACAAAGAAATCATAGCCAAAATTTGCTAAAATTGTTTCTTCCTTATTTACATTGTCACCACCGTATATACTACATACATGTATGTACCTATTTACATTAAGGTGTGCTACCAAACTGTTCGGGCTCTCCAAAGATTTCAAAGTTACCCAAAAGGTTTCAAATTTTTCGAGAATACTCCTATTGGACTCTCATTCGTCCCGAGGCTCAACGCCAATAGTAGGAACGATCTGGATGATACTTATTGGGCTTGTCAGCATTAATTTTATACATGAACCAAATATACAACATCCCGCAAGAAAAAGAGTCGCCATTTGTAATCGCAGCTAGGAAAAATGTAGGACGATGATCACATTAGCCGTTTGTTTACATTTGTTCGTGGTTTACAATTTGCAGGTGGTTTTTTACTGCAATTTTCTTCATTTTCGATTTTGACAACGTGTGTACGCATGAGGTAAAGAAATTTTTTTTGGACCACTCTAATGTACACACTCTTACTATTTTTTCATTCCAAAGTCCATTTTGGTGGCCAATTACAAATTCAGAAGATCCGAAACGGAAGTTATAGTAAGTAGCAATGTTTAAAAATTATATCTTTGTGGTTGACCAAGTTAATGAGACCCATTCTACTCAGAGGTGAATTTGGTGTAATTTTTGTTTGGGCGGGAAACATGGTGGAATTATACCAGGTGAAGTAATTAGAGTGAGAAGAAAGATATTGGCACTGCCTTATTTGTAAATTTGCCTTTAAAATTTGACTATAAGGCAGAGAATGTCAGAAAATAAAGAAAGAAAGCTGTTTTATTACTTCATCTGTTTATTGCGCCTTGGGCGAGAAATAGCTGTCAGTGTCAAAACCAGTAAAAATCGTTACATGACACCACTATTCTTACACATGTTTTCGTATTAAATTTTTTAATTTTTCGTTTTTCAACTTTTTTCATAGTCAGTACGTGAGAAAAGAAGTTTGGGAACCGCAGGTTTAGAGATTTTTGGCCAATTGAAATTTAGCGTCGGAATTTCGTTCGGCATATCTTTTATTAGGTATATTTTTCGGCCGAAACCGAACCGAACGTTTGGGTTTGTTCTAACATCGGCCGATTACCGAAGCCGTTGATTTACTTTAAAATTAAGTAAATCGATTTTTTCTTAATTACCATTTCAAATTCCGAAGTTGGCAGCTAAGTCAGCGGATTTTAAGAAGTTACCCCACCATAATTTATTAAAAACAGATTAGTAAAAAGGTTCGGCTTTAAGAAAAACGTCGGCCATTTTCTTTAAATATTTTTCTGAAATACATTTGTGCTTTTCTGAAATACATTTGCCCTTTTCTGAAATACATTTGGCCTCTTCTGAAATACATTTGAGCTTTTCTGAAATACATTTGCCCTTTTCTGACATACATTTGAGGTTTTCTGAAATACATTTGAGTTTTTCAGAAATTCATTCGGCCTTTTCTAAAATTTTTTTGGCCTTTTCTGAAATACATTTGTGTTTTTCTGAAATACTGTTGGAAAAGGTGTAGAAGCTTTAAATTCTTAAAATGTTGCTCAGAAAAAACTTGGCTTGTACAAATTTCTAATTCCAATTTGGTTATGTTGAATCGAAAAACTTTCAATTGTGTTCAATAAGGACAAATTTGGAAACTTTAGTTTAGTGGAATGCTAAACATTTTTAAAAACAAGTTAGGATTTTTTCATTCGAGAGCCAATAAGTCGAATATTTAAAAAAAGGGTTTTCAATAACATAGTATGAACGCCCCAGTTGCCAAATCAATTAACTCAAGTTTTTGAAAAATCTTCAATTTAAGTGTAATATCACTTGGTAAACTAATAACTCATTGTATTTATGATAACTTTATTTAATACATAATTTTATAATAACATTATGTTTCGAATTAATACTATAAAGGGAATTTTAAAAAAATATTTTATACTATTTGATCGCATCTCCAAATTTTTTGTTAATGGAGTTAATCGATTTGGCAATGAAGCATGTAGTGTACAATGATGCACGTTAGAAAACTTGTTATGTATTTTAATACAGTTATAACAGCAATAATTGGCTAGTTTATTTTTCTTAGTTTAGATGTATAAAGATATAACTTTTGGTACAAACATAAATGAAATATGGTCGTGATGCTATTTTGAGATGTGCAAATAAATCTGAAAGTTGGGAATTCTTCTATTTTCTTTCCCATTTAAACAAATTAATAAATATTTACATACATGTGCATCTATTTATATGCGTGTGTAGTATATGTATATGATTTAAACTTGCCATAATGGCCAGTACATCGAAGAGTTCGCACTGCGCTTTGCCAACAAAAGGACTGAAAGAACCAATAAAGGAGTTAATAAGATTGAATAAATTAATTGGGAAACGTTTTATCGCGTCCAAAGGTGAAAAGTTTGATTTTGTTTGCGAAGTCCTATTCAACGTCCTAAACGCTGACGTAGCACCTGTTTATGACAAAAATAATTCAATAACAAAATCTATGGAAATAACTAATGAAAAAGCTGGTAAGCCGAAAACAAATCAAGATACATTTAATGAAGCGACACTTAAGGAGATGTGCGGTAAAGTGACCGACCAGATAAAGCAATATTTTTGTAGCAATTGTGAATGCGTTACAGAGTATGAGCCAGACACAATAAAACAAATGATGCAAAAGCATAAACAAAGCATAAAACTTTATGAAGAGCTATCCACGGTTGTGACAAAACTCGGCGATGAACTCATAAAGAGTCCAAAAGACTTTATGTTGTCAGTCAAACGTGCGTGTTATGCCAAAACCACATCGACCCGATTTGTGGAGTATCCAATGCGGGTCGATCATGACCCACCAATAGTGGTGCTCGGTCCTCATGGTACTGAGGTTCCGGAAACGAGGTACTCTAAAATTCGCTGGAATACACCACAAGGCGCGGCGCGCATGCTATGTGCACTGGTATTTGATCGCAATACAATATTGATGACAAATTTTTCAGATACAATATTGGATCCTTATAAGGTTTCTGATATTGAATACTGCATAAAAGCTAATACTAAAGCCACGTCTGAAGAAATACACAAAGCCATCGCCAAGAAGTGTCATGATACCCATGTTAAATTCATGAAATATAGATTAAGCCATGGTATTGAGTTTTAAATTATGTACATATGTCCTAAGTTGACGAAAATATGGTTTTACTTACATGATAAGTACTTGCCAACATAAACATATTCATACTTTAATTTATAGTGCATAACTTTAAAATTGTAATAATTATAACACAGCCTTCATAGTTGTATATGTCCTTCAATTAATAATTATTTTTTTGTTTTTGTTTTCAATAGAGTTGGATCTTAAACTTACTTTTCATGCAGAGGTCTCATCGAATCTAATACAGATAGTAAACAATTGTAGTAGCAATAAAAACTATAAATAAAACAAAAAAATTCTTACCTGCTCCTAAAACGCCTTTTTAAGTTAATTTCTATAGTTTTACATCGGAAAATAGCTACAATAGCATTTAGTTATTTACTATTTATTTAACGATCATTTATTTATTGTACAGTTTTATTCAAAAGGTTACTTATTTCAATTTTTTTGGATCCCAAGCCTCGATTTTGGGCGGCGTTGTTGAGTATGGCATATATTGCTCTACAATAAGAAAAACAAAACCAATAAAGGTTGGATAAGTATAATGAAAGTAAATAGAGTTATTAATAAGCGTCAATAGTATTTAAGTTATTGCTAACATTCAAGTTTTAGTATTGTACTATGAGCCGAACCGACGCAGCTCAAAATAATACGTTCGTCAGTTAATGCGAAAAACTATTTCTTAATAGATGCTAATCACATGGGCAAGAAAGGCTTTACCTTAGTTTTTTTTTTTAACAAATTGTAACAAAAATATACTCAAGCTTATGCTGAAAGGTAAATAAAAGGTCTGTGTACATTTTTAGTACATAATTTCAAAAATGCCAAATTTTGAGTTGTACATACATATATATGTATGTATAAAAAAGGCTTATTTAATTTAAATAAATCACTATTAACCAAAAGGCTTTTGTCATATACCGACCATGATATTAAGTGTACTGGTTTAAAAGTGCAAAGTTGGGAAATAAGATATTGCATTAGATGTAGCATCCAAAGATTGCATATATGTAGATGCATACTCAGGGCCATCACTGAATCTAGTCCGTTATTTCGTGCAATCTATGAAAATTCTGTCACTGAGTCCGAATAAATTTGAACGTAGCTTTGAATGCATATATTCCCAGCAATGCGGATTCAGTTATCGCATTTTCGTAGACTGCACAAAAGTCGAACTACGATGGATTCAGCGATACTTATTATTTAACAATTAATTAGCTTGTTGTTGTTGTAGCAGCATACAAATTCCCCAAAGACTTTTTGGGGAGTGTTGCTGGAGTGACAGTCCTTGGCCAGATATAAATCTGGGTCGTTCCGGTTACGTAGACCCGACTGTCGTAATTAGCTCTTCTTGTTTGGTGAATTTTATATTTTTTATAATTGTTTTTACTCTGCCTTGTGGTTAGGCCATAGGGACACAGTGGCCAACATATTTTTAATTTTCATTGTACTTACCTTTGGTGCCAGACAGGTTTTCACTGTGATCAGCCATCCACTTGTACTTGGGGCGGCTACCATCACGAATTGGCGGTAAATCGGTCTAAAATTTAATTATGTCATTGAATAGTACCTAATATATTACATTTAAACACTTAATCTGTATACCTTGTAATGCATCCAACCATACCAATCGGCAGGTATTTGTGAGCCATCATAATCCAAATTTAAATGATCCGCATATTCCACCCAGCGGTTGCGGCCATAAAAGTAATAAGGATTTTCATAATACCTATTACCATACTTGTCTGTGCCCACCAGTGTTCCAATTTTAAGATCATCGTATCTGAATTATTATGTGTTATTAGAAGTATTTGGATTGCGCTTATATAAGCAGGAAAGTTGTAATAAAAATTTACCGACCTGTACAGCTTCATATAAGCCTTTTTTATCCCACCTGCTTGGCGGATAATTTGAAAAATTTTAGCGAGTCGGTCGAGGCCCAAATACTTCGCCATCGTTACCTAAGAAAATCCAATTGTCTTAAATTTGCAATAAAAAATGTTCAGAAAATTCTGTTCATACCTCAGCAAACGATACAAAGTCAAAAACAGCTGATTTTCTGACAAACTAATTAAAAAGAAAATGAAAACTATCGATAACAAGACCGATTAGCTTGTACCGCCGTACAGGTGTAGGTACTATTGTGCGATACCGATATATATTTCTTCACTTTCCATTACTTTAAAATTTTTAAAAATTAGATATAGAAAATATCAGTAAGCAGATCTATACTATTTGGTTCACAACTCATTGTTTCGTTGCAAAGTATAGTTTTTGATTAGACCACGAATCAAATTACAAAATGTAAACAATAAATAAATTTGACACTAAATACACCTCTGTTGGCTTTTGATTTTGGTTAACAAATGTCAAAGTTTGACAATTTTGATAAGCGTTTTTCCTTGGCCGTGTTCTTTGAGTGAATCATTTTTTGCACTTTTTTGGATTGTGCCTAGGAATTCCAGAATTTTTCAATACCTATTTAAGATTATTCTTTTTCGACTGACAAAGGAAGATATGGCGAAAAATACCTCTAGTTCAGCTTTCCGCAAAATCGATGTGGATCAATACAATGAGGACAACTTTAAGGAGGATGAAGCGGATGCCATATCAGCGACCGTAGGCCCAGATGAGAATGAAATAACAACACTTCTCACACAGGGCAAGTCAGTTGAAGCTTTGGTCAATGTTTTACAGAATGCACCCTTACGCTGCAAACATCAGGTAGTAAAGGTATGCATCTTAACACATGGACATGCATGTGTGTATGTATATAAATAAAAGAAATATATAATCATATATTCCTACCCGTTACCATGCAGGACAACGCATTGAATATAACGCTACGCGTCTTGCTCTCTATCAAATCATCACAAATGGATCAGGCTGTGGAAGCACTCGAGCAGAACGATTTATTAGATGTGCTAATGAAGTACATTTATCGCGGCTTCGAGATACCATCTGAAGGTTCCAGCGGGCATTTGTTGCAGTGGCATGAAAAAGCATTTGCTAAAGGTGGCGTAGGCTGTATTGTGCGGGTGCTTTCCGATACGAATCGAGCATAAGTTTCAATACCGTTAAACAGCATACACTAGTACATACATATATCTGGGCAAACAACAAATATTTGAGCTATTACACCCAATACTTCCATAGCAGTACTGAGATGAATAATTAGTTAAAACTTCAATACATATATATGTACTACCTACTAGTATGTTGGTAATCGATAAAACTGTCGCAATTCCTGACGTATTTAGTTGCAATTGTTAAAGTGCAGGACGTATTGCATGAGATGGAAAGCGGTCTGTCTGAGCCTGTCGTAGTCAATATGTTTATCATGTTCTTTTTTTATATACATAAATATGTAACGCTACACTTCGATTCAAAAAAAAAAAAAAAAATGATTCATGTTTACTTTTTTTTTTTTAAATTAAAGTATTAAAGTGTTCATTTTTCACTTCATAAATATGCAGCTGTTGAATGACTTTTGCTTTGTTGAGTGGTTTACCTCATGATTCAATTATTAAAGGTTTTGTAAGTAGCTTTTTTCTAAAATTTGGCACACCCACCCACAGGGATGGTTTTTGGAAGCAGAAGAAAAAGGGGAAGAATTCAATCACNACCTTACGTTTCACGTATGTACAGCTATGAAAGTATGTATGAAATTAATTCACTTCTCTTACTTCCTTATCACTTGAAGTGGAAAGGTCTTTACTTTCTTTTCTGTCAGTGCAAAAACTTGTTTTTGTTAAAGCTTTAAAAAATTGCAAGTTTATAGTTTCCCCGATAAACTAGTCTACGCTTCCGCAAAGGACCGTCACTTCAGCAGATATGTTTTTTTTTTTGTTTGTTTACAGAACTGCCGTAATTCAGGTGAACCACGTTCCGACTAGCCTACTTTTCATCTATTTTGGCAATAAAAACTCAAATTAGTTTCTGTTTTAATTTTTATTTTTTTCAACGCGGAATTTTATATTCACTGTTATACAAGTATATAATAGCGCATAAGTAGTTGCATTATTTTTCTCTAAAAACTGAATACGCTAGATGCATTTGCTTATAGGTGCCAAATGAAATATTGTATGAAAAAATTTTCACAAAACTATTTTTTCAGACAAAAAACTTATTTATACAACAAGAAACGCAACGAACAAATATTGATACATATTTAATCATTCACAGCATAAAAAATAACCTTCGACTGGTAACATACAATAATTTATAGATCATTTCATCTAAATCAAAAGGAAAATTTTGATGCTAAATTATTTAATATATTTTTGATACCCGAAATACATTAAATGCAAAATGTATGTTGTGGTTATCGTTTAATATTCAATTATTCAATTACTCTCAACTGTGCATTAAGTGGAGTTTTTAAAAACATTCCCATTCTCAAGTCTTTTTGGTTACAAAATCGATTGACAGATCTAACATAAGAGTACAATTTCGTAAATTTAACCACTTGGACGTTGCAAGAATAGTTCAAATATATTTTATTATTACGACCATGAAATTTTTTCTACTGGTGTTTCTCTTCTTTTTTTTTGCATTGTAAAAACTGGAAAAGAAAATTAAACATTAAACTCGACAATCAATATGCGAATATATGTATTATGAATGTATTATAAACAATACAAATAATAGATGAAGAAGCGCACCAACGAAGACTTGTATTTTAAATACGTTTTATACCACAAAAATTCGCATTTAACATCTTTACCACATGTGCGTTTCGCGGATTTCACTTATTATATGATTTGCCCTGGTGAGCGCCTGGAATGAATTAATGGTTGTTAAAAATTATTAAAATTCATAACACATTTAACGGACTCACCTTTAACATATCGGCCGCCTCTTTTCGTCGTACTGCAATATGATCCGATTCGTTGAGTAAAGTTTCGGCCTTTTCCGACTTGTACAAATGTGTGACTAGCTCGCTCTGCAAGTTATCTTTAACATAATTAACTAGGAAATGCATTATAGCTTTTGGTACAGAATCCTGTATGGATTTGCGCACAATGTAGAAATATGACTTAATTAAGCGTTCTAAAAAGAAAACAAAAATTAAGATGAAAACGACAGGTTCGGAAATTAATAATTACATATGTATATATCGTCATTTAAACTACAAAACCGCGTATCAGCAAAATGCAAAACCGCGTATGTGAAGTTGTAGATTTCATTTTCTAGAGCGTAAAACCACTCATATTTCAAAATGACTTTGGCTGCCAAAAATTGGATTTGCTCACACAAGCCCTTGCCTCAATCCTTATCAATTCATCCTGAAATATGCTAGCCAGAAATGCGATTGCTTAATAAAAAAAGGGAACCATTTGAAATGAGTGTTTTTTCTCTCTAGAAAATAATTTATGCAATCTCACATACGCGGTTTTGCATAATCTTGATAAGCGCATTATCTGACTTAAGAATATATGTAAGCACATATGGACCAAAATTTCTAAGCACCCTTCAACTGCATACCGGCAGTTGCTATATTTGGTGCATTTGAAAATCGATTTAACAATCGACAACATTACAGCTACACTCACCAATAACATCACAATCATTTTGTTCCTTATCAGTTAAACGTCTTGAACCATGATGGGTCGGCATATCGGGCAACAAGTTAACCGGTTTTACTGGGCTTTGAATATTATTATGTAATGGTGTATTGCTAGCAGAATTATCGTGACTTTCAAGAGCACGTGTGGCCGGCGATGTCGATGGTGCCGGAGGCAAAATAGTTGCTAGCCAGCTGTGGCCGACAGCATTCTCACCAATATGGTTCTAAAAATTGGGGAAAGAGAAATGATAGCTACATTTAATAAGTTTCACACAAAATTTACTTGTTCTTGAGTATCATTTTGAAGTTGTTGTTGCTGATGTTGCTGTTGTTGCTGTTGCTGCTGCTGCTGCTGTAGTTGTTGTTGTTGTTGCTGTGTTGCTGACACCTGAGGCGATGAGTTAGAATTACGCGGAGTATTCGTGCGTCTTTGCAATTGTGCACTCAAATTGTTGAATGGTTCAATAATATGATCCGCTTTCAGTAAGCTGGGAACAAGCGCGGCATCCTTATGAAAGTCTGGATGTTTGGTGTTTATATATGCCAACTCAATAGCCACCAAATTTTCTACCATAACATTAGTGGCTGGTAAGCGTCGACGCAGGAGCTGGGTAACAACGTCAACAATTTTTTCATGTAACTTCGGGAAGCTGTCGACGTAATAGTAAACATGTTAGATTCCAATAAACGTATTTTATAGTTCTGAATATTTACCGTAACATTTCCTGTTGCACTTCATTACCACAATGTTGCACTATGCGCTGCATTTCCTCGTGTATCAACTCTACACAACGTAGGGAAGGTTCCTCCAAGCGCCGTATTTGACGTTTTACCAACAATTCAAACGATACTTCCGGCACAAAGAGCGCAGGCCGCGGTCCAGTCGCATTGCGTATAGCCGTCAATATATCCATTTTACTCAAACCAGCCAGCGGGTGTATGGAATCGAGAGTGCGACCGAATGTCTCATGGAATATATAGCAAATGCGTGCACCGCCACATAATTCTGTTGTTTCGATGTTTCGTGCTGTACCCTCGATTGTGGAGCAGTATGCACTAGCAAATTTAGTTATGATTTGCAACAGCGTTTGGCTCTGGTCCGACACGTCTTCGCCATATGAGTGAAGTAATGATTGGAATTGTGATGACATTACGTTGACTCGTGTCTAAAGTAGAAAATATTTTGAAAAGTTGAATATTTAAATTCAAGTAGCAAGTATATGTGTATGTACTTTTAAATCTGGTAAGCAATCGCGTATGTGGTGCATGAGTAAGCGGTTTAACGTCTTTGCCAAGTACGGAGTGCCATTGCGCGTTGCTAGTGTAGGATATTTTCTTTGTAAGAATGCAGCTTCATCCTTGAGTTGGTCGTCAATTTGCTTCTTATCAATAATGTCTTGTTGCGAGCGATTTACGACACCAATAATGCCCAGTTTCACCGGTATCACACGCCCACACAATATATCGATGGCATCAGTACCCGCATCCATGAGATCGAGTTTTGTTACCACAGCCAAGGTGCGTCGACCATCAGGGTCACATTTTTTAGCCAATTTTAATGCTTCACTTGTTGCCATATCGGTGTTGGCTGCGGTTACGGCCAAAATTATGGAATTGGGATTATCGATGTATTTTAAAACCAATTCTTTAATTTGTGCTTCAATATCTTCCGGTTGATCACCTACGGGCACTTTGGTGATACCTGGCAAATCAACCAGCGTTAGATTTACAACGCGTGTTGAGTATATTTTCAAGTTGATAGGTTCTGGACAAATGCCTTTATTGGAGCCGGCAGCACGATCTGTCTCTTCCTCGATTTCATTTCGAATCTGATTAAAATCCGTGAATATCTTTTTAGTATGCAAAAATTTGCCCCACTCATCAACGTTGACTGTGCCTGAGAAATAAATGAGAGTTATGTTAACTAATTTCGATAGAAGGAAAAATATATAACCTTACCATTTTCCGCTGATCGGTGCTCCCTATCGTCTAATGGACAATGAATAAGCTGCAAAATTAGCGGACGTCGTGTCACAATACCAGTACCGCGTGGTAAAAAGGAGCGGCCTACTAAACTTTCAATGACCGAACTCTTGCCGGAACTCTACACAAATAAAGAAATATTATTAGTTGTCTTAAGTTTACTACTGAATTAGAAGGTTTGTACTAGGTTCGGTCCTCTTTGGGAGTTTTAAAATAACACACAAATTTTATTGGACTACTACCTTGTCTTTAAATTGCCTTTTGAACTAATTTGATTCTTCATCTGGGACTTCATGGCTGGGTATAAGATTACTTTAATTTTGTAGTAGCGAGTAGGTAACGCGGGTGACATTAAACGAAATTATAAAGGTCTATGAATTTTAAGTTTTACGACTAGTTTTTTCCTCCCACTTCAATCCATTCAACCTTAAAACTTCCACATTTAAAGTAATTTTACAATATTCCACGCAATGTTCTCGTTTGCCACTACATATGCATAATTGGCAATCGGCCACTAAACACCATAAACTAATATGATTAGCAGCGTACAGTAAACAAAGGAAACATTTTTATTGAAGTAAAATATTTAACTGCTTTTCAATCAGAGCTGTGCAATGCATTCCATTCCGCAAGTCTCGTGTTCTCGTACATACATAATTTTGTTAGTTGGTGTGTGTAGATACGTGTCGCAGAATGTGTCAGCGAAGCAGCTGTGCACTGCCGTCATTGCAACAAAATGTCTAGCCGCCACATACAGTATTGATTTTTTTTTACCTTAAATGCCTTTGGACTGTTAATGGGTTACATAAACAATCTATTAACATTTTGAAGTATACAAATAGTTCCACGAAATTGTCTGAGCCAAGATACCGGCCACAGCTTTCGCCATTATATAAGAGGAGTTTAAACATGTCCTCGAAGAAGTATGATCGACATCATAACCATGAATTGCATATTAGCACAAGAATGCCTCTTAGATTGGCACATGCTAAATTACGAGATTATATACCACTTATTTTCGATTTTATCAGAGTTATTTATATGTATGCATATATGTAGTTTAATATAGTAGTATAGCTAGCTAGCTTCTGCGGTAGCATTACATAGTACCAAATAATTTTCGCGCTTACCTGACTCCCAAGTACTACAATCTGTGGCAATTGTATGGAATCCGAGCCAACCGTGTTGAAGACATCTTGCAATTTATTTATAACCGGAATGAGAGCTTCCATAATGGCAAAGACAATCGCGACACAACACTAGCTAAGAATTTAATTTAAATTTCATTAATATAAATGCTGCTTGTTGTTTTTCACCTTTATTTAGCACTTTTGTTCAATTTCCAGCATATAAAATACAGTTTTCGCACAATTTTTTATACTTTTGGGCTGTCTACTCGGTGGAAAACTGAACTGACGGTTGAGATCGCGTTGCCAACTGTGTGGTTCATAAAATTGCAAGCGCTGTGTTTAATGAGTTGAAGGATCGTCAAATCACGAATACAGAGCATTCCCAACCAACATTTATGTTTGAGCTCAACTTGAGGTTGAGTTGAGAACTAAGGTATTTCTTAAATCTTCAACGTTGTTTCTTAACAGTACCTCAAGTGGAGGATGATGGCGTTTTCAACAAAAAGGGCATTTTTCTTTGTATGAAAATAGAACTGTTTCTCAAGTTGAGAAAATGCTAGTTCTCAACTTGAAGTCCAATGGGATTCTCCGATTGGTCTCAAACATATCATTGAAATACCGAAATTGAAATGGTAAAATAACGCTTACCTTTTTTATTAAAACGACATACACAGATAAACATAAATACTAATTTTTTATTTTATTACTCGTTTTGTAGTATGTAGTTGATCAATACCCTATTACAATAATTCACTCATTCGCCTTGGTCCTTCTGAATGTCAAAATCAAGGCGAATTTATACAAGGTGGTGTTGTTGGCGAATTTAGATTTTCGCCGCGGTACTTATTAATGTCAAAATGATGTGTTTGTTGTAATATGAATTCGCCTGGTTTACAACAAACACATCATTTTGACATTAATAAGTACCGCGGCGAAATCTAAATTCGCCATCAACAGCACCATTATTCAATAATACAAGGTTCGATAAACTGACAGTTGTCTCTCTCGCACCGCTCCCTTAGAAGTGGCACAGTGTTGCTTCTTTGCAAATTTACATGGAAACAGTGTAGCTTTGGTGTGAAATAGAAGTATAAGATTTTGCGCAATATGTTTATATGTATATGCATATGAAGCATATTTAACTGATGAAAACATAAACTGTTTTTAAATTGGATGTTTACATCAATCTCATAGTAGTCTTATTTTAATTTTGAGTCATTTTGCAGTTTTTATACAGCTAAATAGCACATAAATTACGTAATTCACGTAGATATATCAATATTACGTTCAACATTTCGTTTAAAATACCAGATTTCCTGCAAATACATTAGAATTTACAAAAGGAGTTTCACTACTAATTGCCTACTTTGCGTACTGTTCTACTACCATTTTCGCACCAAGATATTTCATTCTTCCCCTTTCTCCGTCCTTCGTAAATGCAACCCTTTGTAAGGGAGTGTCAAACCGCAGCTGTCAATAATTATCTAACCTTGTATTATTGAATCATGCAACAGCACCTTGTATAAGTTCGCCTTGGTCAAAATGATGTGTTCGTTGTAAACAAGGCGAATTCATATTACAACAAACGCACCATTTTGACCAAGGCGAATTTATACAAGGTGCTGTTTGTGCGAATTTAGATTACAACAACAACAATCACATGTATTTTGTATTGCGGGTGTTATGTCAAATATAAATTCGCCCCAAAATTTACATGTATTTTGTTTTTGCTTTCGATGGGTGTGCTGTCAAATCAGTAAAAGCAAAAACAAAATACATGTAAGGCGAAGTAATCAGCTGATTTTACAACACCACCTTGTATAAATTCGCCTTGATTTTGACATTAGGAAGTACCGCGGCGAAAATCTAAACTCGCCAGTAACACCACCTTGTATAAATTCGCCTTGAAGGTGGTGTTATCGGATCCGCTGATTTCCGCTAACACCACCTTGTATAGATTTGCCTTGCTATACAGGGTGGTGTCAAGGCGAATTTATACAAGGTGGTGCTCAAGGCGTATTCAATAAGGTGGTATCGGTACGACAATAATAAAATGTACATGCATTTTGTATTTGCTTTTGCGGCGAGGAATGTCAAAAATTTCATACGAAGGATGTGAAAGAGAACAGAAAACAATAGACAATCAACTGCTCCAACCAATCAACAGCAGCCATTTGACATATGAAGCCGTGAGGAGAAGAAAAATAAAAGGGTACTGCTATCACCGGTTAAATACACCTTGGTGGTGTTAATGGGGAATTTAGATTTTCGCCGCGGCGAATTCATATTCCAACAAACACATCATTTTGATATTAAGTACCGCGGTGAAAATCTAAATTCGCCAGTAATGCCTGGATTATAATGGAAGTAACGGAACGAAGTGAACTGCCACTTAATTATCTATTGTATGGGCAATGAATTCAAACGAATATAATGCACTTGAATGCAATGTAAAACGGAAGCATCTAAAATCAATAGATCCTAACGAATTCGCCGCGATTTGTTACGATTCGCCCCGTGCATTAAACCAAGGTATAACACAAGGCGAATTTATACAAGGTGGTGTTGATGGCGAGTTTAGATTTTCGCCGCGGTACTTTCTTTTGTCAAAATAGTGTGTTTGTTGTAATATGAATTCGCCTTGTTTACAACAAACACATCATTTTGACATTAGGAAGTACCGCAGCGAAAATCTAAATTCGCCATCAACACCAGCTTGTATAAATTCGCCTTGGTATAACACAAGCCGAATTTCTACAAGGTGGTGTTGATGGCGAATTTAGATTTTCGCCGCGGTACTTATTAATGTCAAAATGATGTGTGTTGTATAAATTGTATAAATTCCCCTTAGCTGGTGTTATGATCCGCTGATTTCACGGCGAATTTGTACTTTTGTCAAAATGTTGTGTTTGTTGTAATTTTGTCTCTATGTTACGTATGCCTCTTCCTTCGCATACTTTTCTGGTATTGACGAACACGTCCCCATTCTGACGGCGCTATAAGTCAAATGGTCTTACATAGAACATTGTGTTGAAGAAAAAAATTCCAAAAAAAAAAACAATTCAAATTTAATTTGCATTTCATTCGTCACGCTAATTCAAATTATTATTGAATTAAACTCTCTCGCACAATTAGTAGCAAATAAGCAATTAATGCTCAATAAATGCTGACGACGAAATTAGATTTGCTAGTTATGTGTTGGGACTTAGTACTATTTCGTATTTGTAATTAATTCAATAAATTATTTAGTATAAAGTAATTTAATAATGATTAATCGCCATCATTTTCCTAATACAAATTGTACGTTGTATTATTGTCATAAGGCATCCATAAATACGTAGCACGTATGTATGCATGTATATTAGGGTGTGTATCAGCTATTTACCAAGTTGATTTAAATTTGAAGTTGATTTGATTTGAATTTGAACTTCAAGAGTACAACTCCACAACAAGCTCTTTAGGTGTTTCGCGCTTTTCAGGCTTTCAGCGGTATAATTCAGCTACTGCATTTTCGAACGCTAGATGTAATTCCGCGAGTGTTACTGCTTCTACAGTACAGATGAAATTATTTGCAATGCTTTCCAAATTGTCAACGTTCATGCTCAATTTTTTTTGTATAACGGCATCTGTCGAGTTTGTCATTTGATCCCAATGAGCTCCATTCTATTGCTAGATGATTTGCTTTTTGTTCAGGATGTGAGATAATAGTACGATCTGTAAAGATAATTATTTAGTGATATTTCAGCCAAATCAGTGTTGTACCAATGGCACGTAAACAAACCGAGTGACGTTTTTCCAGGAAATAGTGCTCTTTGCGTTCCCGTGCACTTCTGCATCTGATGGTTGAATAGGTGTTTGTATCTTTTTAGATTAAAGGATTGGGATACTCTCATGACGGTAATCTCTACGTAAGCTAATCTCTGCAAACCGATTGATGGCGTATACTTTCGCTAGGAAGATGCTCAGGTACTTGCCCATGAGCACAGATACATAGCCTCATACCGCAACCATAAATGCCTGCCCAATGCCTTCTGATGTTTTGGAGCCAACAGTGTACCACTGAATGTTGCTGGCCCTGTATATGTGCCTCCATAATGGAGTTGCTCCAGGTCGCCTTGGTGCAAAGCTCTGCTTTGATTTTCTTGTCTAAAACAATTACCTTGTATAATCTTTGGCGCAAATGGTTAAAGGCAGCTGAGATCATAGATTCTCCATGTTTCTATACGATAAGACCTTGTCTCTGTCATAACCATTCTATTTTTGTTTGAAACTGTATCACCCTGCCTTCGATATCGGTATTGGCTACAGGGGCAATAGATGCACTCTGTCAGAATCCAACCTGGTAAATAAAGAACATCCTAATGTACATACAGATATATGTACATACATCTAGATGTAATGCAGATAACGTAACAAATGCGTGAATAACTGAACAGAAAATTCCACATTCATAGATATTTATTAATAGAAAAAAGTAGCGAGTGTAACAAATGCAACTACTTTCAAATTATTTCTATAATAATATAATTGAATATCAACTATCTGCTAGTACTAAGCTAGATGATGAATGTACCAAGCAGACATATGATGTTGATATTCAATTACTACGAGAGACTTCTTTTACCGCTTAGACTTTGTTGCTGTTTAAAATTTTCCCTAATGGAGAAAATCGTGGTACAAAGCTCAACAAATTTTCGAATAAAAATGTTAACAAGCCACAATAAAATTGATAAACACGTAATTATTTTTCTATTTTTAAAATTCTTTTTAGAGAACTAACCTAAAGCCAAAGCAAAATTTTCCAAGTAATCTTCACATTTATCTCAATCTTTTTTAAAATAGCCAACACATATGTATGTACATTTGGGTGGTCCAAAAACAGTAAAGTCGGAATTGTAATGGGGTATATTTCTTTTGATATAGAACAATCCCAGGGGTGAGAGCATACAAATTCCGACTTTACTTCCCATCCCCCTCACATGCATTTTTAGACCACCCTAATGTACATAGCACTTCTTCTTCTTACTTGGCACTACAACTGTTTTTTTTTTGGCTTAGGCTGAGACTGAAAAAACTTCACCAATCGCTTCTCCTTTCTCTTCTTCTTCACCACGTTTCCGACGGTCTGCTAGCGGGCCTGCCTCTGCCAATTATAGGGTTTCATACCACAGCCTTCTGTGCAATAGAGCCGCCTTATTTGCGCAAGGTGTCACCTATCCACTTCCATGTCTGTCCACGGATCCAGATGTCAAGAGGCTCCAGCTTAGCTTTAATAAGCAATTCCTCATTTGAGACAAATTTGGAGATTATGCCAAGACATCGGTTTACGAAAACTTGTAGGCGCGTGGTTATTGCAATGGTGACTTATGACATTGTACTTGAAAAACTCAGATTGTTGGTTCGCTATAACGAGTGCATCATACCAAAGACCGCTCTGGCTTTACTTATTCGGCGGTCAATGTCTTCGTTGGTGCGACCACCAGGGACAATTTCGCTGGTAAAGTATGTGAAATACCTCACAGCCTCAAGTCTTTGTTTGGACACTGTCGCGACATCACAAGGAAGCGCTGGCATACTTAGAGAACTTTGGTCTTATTAAAGTTGATTTTTAGGCCTGCCTAACTGTGTAGCGCGTTGCCCATTTTAAATAGATTAGAAAGACGGTGTGGCAAATTCATATGTCGTCAACGTAGTGCAGGCAGTGAACTCGACATGGTTCACCGAAGTCCGCAGTCGAGAGCGGCTACAAAGCAACATACAACACATCCCCAATCACCAAAAGGAAGAGAAGCGGTGAGAGTATGCGGCCTTGTCGAGCTCCAGCTTTCCGTTGTTAAGGACGCGAAACCTAACTTTTTTCCGTACGTAGATTTAATAACAGCGATGATTTTATCCAGCACTCCTCTAGGACGCAGGGCTTCCCAAAGGCATTCTCTATCGAAAGTCTTTTCGAAATCGACAAATATCAGATGCAAATCAGCTCTGCATAGGCGCACTGCCCGAGAATGATCCTCACAGTGTTTACGTGGTCTGTGAAGGAGAATCCCGCGCGAAAGCCAGCCTGAGAGTTGTCAATAGACATAGACGCTTTAAAATATACGAAAAGGTGGCACATGTGTATCGATTAGCTTATCTAAATTCTTTTCTTCTTTTCTAGGATTTGAAACTCTATGGAAATATTATTAATGGTGAATTTATCATCCTTGATGCCACTCTGATAAGTTACAACAAGTTGATTCCTGAAGAACTTTAGTCTTTTCATTTTCGTTCGAAAAATTACACTGAAGATGGCACAACGCCGAAACTGCAAACCAAACTTGACAAGGGATGACGAAAAATTAACCAACACCAACTTTAGACTTCCTCACCGAATCGTCGATAGGACCTGATGCATACGCAATGCTAAGGAGCTGGTGCCTATTTGTAGGGAACTGTTCTCTTTATAGTCTGATCTTAACGTCTGCTATCTTCGCTTTCACAAAAACTCAACAACAAACTTTACAGGCGTTCAGTGGCGAAAGCCACAGGGCTGAAAAGTTTGTTGTGGAGTTATTCTCTAAGCATCGGTTCGAAAACTGCTTTATTTTCTAATAACAATTTCGAGCCTAGTATCTGCTTGCCAGTATCTCAAGCTCTTCGCCCTGCGGTCTCTCTGATTCTCTTTTCTTTTCCTTGAAAATATGTTTCTCTATCCTCCTTTTTACGCTGGTACAGCTCAATTGTCGCGCTCCTCAATGTTAAAAAGGTCAGAGTGTGCCTACTAAACTTTTTTCTCATTGGTAACGGGAACGCAAGAGTAGGGATTGATGGATAAAATATAATAGCGTATTCTTTTCTGAAAATAATATTGCATGTTGTATAGTTTTCGTGTTCTTTTCATAGGTTTATTGTTGCACTTCTTTCGAGAAAACAAAACGCCATTAGAAATTAATTACAGACAACTACTGGTATTTATAATGAATGCATCCAAGCTTGGCGCATGCAAACAGTATTTTATAGAATTGACATTGACATTGGAATTCTAAAAGTTACAATGCCGCGGAGTGAAAAAAAACTAAATGTGTTAGTGCAGCAGCAATGGCTTGGTCTAAGCCGGCGATCATATGCAAGACAAAGTTGTTTGTCCGGTAAATGTTTGGTTTGCTTTTTGGCACTGATTTTTATTTTCGTTTAAAACTAGTTTATTTTACACGCGGAGAGTACATGCATATATACGGACATATGAATATACATACATACATACATGCAAAATGTTTAGATAATAAGCATAGGTTTAGAATGTATTCTTTAGCGGAAAATTATTTATTAAAATATACGATTTTGAACGCTTTGGACATACATATGTATATATGTTTACATTAAGGTGCGTCACAACTAGAAAAACTTGCAGGTTTTCCACCGGAATTATAAAATTCTCTATATTCTAAGACTTCCGCCAAAATATTTCGGAAAAACATTAAGATTTACGTGAGCTACACTGATCTGAAAATACCTCCTTAAAATGTATTAAATTTTATATATCTGATTTTTTTTTATATGGAGAGTGATGCACCTTAATGTACATACATATATACAGTATATTGAACTGATTTTTTTTACGATATTAAACATTTTTTTAATGATACATTTGTTTTCGCAAAATTTTTATAAAATTATTTATTCCACAACAAAGCCATGGTGAAATTATACAAGGTGGTGTACGTTGTGACAAGCTGGTTTGAAACTCCCTTACTAAATGTTGAATGTACGAGGGAAACCCGGAATAAAAAAGTCAGTTTTTTTCAAAAAGTACTAAATCAACTATGCTTTTGTTTACGCTAATTGTAGAACAAAAATAAGAGAGTTGGATAGAAATTACGAAATATATAAATTTTTAATAGCGTTTTATTAAAATTGTGCCTAAAAATATATTTGAGCTGAACTCATTTTCGGCAAAAGTTTCTAGGCAACACCACTTTGACAGCTAAATGTGCAAATGTACAAATCGTTTGATCCCTGCTTTAGGCAGAAGCCTTGCATCGCAGCAGCCAGCCTGATTTCTTGTTCTCAAATCCGGTTGCAGAGAGTCTGTTTAGAATATGCTTCCCGAACCTAGGCTCTCACTGCTTAATGTCGATTGTGAGGGGAGTTATTCGCGAGTTCATACACATATGTGACTACATAAATATATACATTTTCGTACCTACATACATACATATGTACATATGTACGTATGTTTCTCGTGTTATTGGTAGGTATTTATAGCTACGCAATCAACTTAGTTGTTTTTAAAAGCTGCTCATTTTCTATAATGAAGTGATTGTAAGCCGGACTGTCGCAATAGGGACAATTGCAGCCACTTTAGTGTTTAGTTTGTTGTTGATCAGAGTATTGCTTTTTTAACGGCTAACTAAGAAACTTAGAAGTCAGTCGGCATATGCCATCGGAATTACGCGGAACTAGTGGCTAGCTAGCTCAAGAATATCACGCGTTAATAAATTTTCGCTAGTATAAACTAGAAAAGTGCGGGTTTCTTGAAAAGTTGTTTGAAATAAATATCAAAAGATGCAAAAAACTTAAAAAATTTTGTGAAAGTAAATCAAAGTGCAAAAAACCGCCAGGAAATAAACACATACTTCTACCTGTAAAGTGAAACATTTTAAGATATTGAATTTTTAGTGCAAGTACGTAAGTGAACTGAATTTAGATACATACTGTTTTTTAAATATAAATATAAACTTAAGTAAAAAAAAAAACAAAGTCGACTGTTGAAAAGATGTACATTAGAGTGGCCCTTAAAAAAATCAAATAAACGAATTTGTTTCAATCTCATTCCCTCAATCGGCCATACCACGGCCACAGATATCACATATAAATTTTGAATGGAGAGGGTTAAGGCGTGTCCCATAGGGGACAATGTTCAGATTCTTCTATGGAGACTAAAAAACTGAAATAAATTATTTTTTCATCTCCCTCTTGTTTTATAGTCAGTAAGGATTTTATTCCATTTGATTAAATAAATAAATAAATAAATAAAAAAAAAAAAAAAAATAATAATACCCACAATCGATAATACCATAGGGGAAGATATCCCATATACATTTTGGTCCCGATTTTAGTCGGTTAATCCGCGGCCAAAGATGACTTTGGATACTCAAAAAATTAAAAAAATATTTGTTTTATTTAATACCCAAAATCGATACCTACTACTGAAGTAGTAGTCGACTTATAAATTTTGGTCCCGATTGAAGTCGGTTAAGATGTCTTTATAGGGCAGTCAGAACTTTGGCCCTTGTGCGACCCGCCTTAATCGGGGCAAAACTTTATATGTATCGATTAAGAGTTAATTATAATTTTTTCAGTCTCCATAGAGTGAAAATCTCTCAAGTGGGCCACCCAAAATTGGACGGTCAAGACTTTTTCACACAAATCACTTTATTCTGTTTACAACCATAAAAAAAATAATTTGAACAATTTTGCAAAATTCGAAGTTTTACAAGAGTTATAGTTATTAACTTTTTGTTTGATGAATTCAGTAATTACACTGTGCAACAGTATTTTTGGGGGCACAATAATTCCAACGCAGGATCAAAGACCTAGTAGTAATGAATAATAAATGATTTTTGATTTTCTGTGGACTTACAGATTATTTGTACAAAGATTTTGTCTGAGAGGACCTCTAGTGAAATTATATGGAAAATTATTTTCTAGAAGATTTTAACCCTCTAGCGACCTTCAAAATGCCATTTTATTCGGACTCTCTAAAATGAGGTCCAAAACGACCCTTTTGTGAGGGATATAACGGGTTAAAATGTATATTACTTTTACTATATGGCGCGAAACAACATATTTCTCTCCGATATGTATTTTAACTCTTTTTTTTAATTTATTCTAAAGACACAAAATATTGCAAATTTGAAATGGCCATAGCAAAGAAATTTGACCAAATAATGTAAAACGATTTTGAGGTTTTATTATATGGATCTTGGTATTTCATCCAGAGTTGGAATCATTCCCCCCCCAGACAATGATATGTATTTTAACTCTTTTTTTTAATTTATTCTAAAGACACTTATGCAAAATATTGCAAATTTGAAATGGCCATAGCAAAGAAATTTAACCAAATAATGTAAAACGATTTTGAGATTTTATTATATGGATCTTGGTCTTTCATCCAGAGTTGGAATCATTCCGCCCCCAGACAATGACCCTCAGATTGTTGCACAGTGTAATTTATTATCCACTGATTCATAGCATGCATTTTGCTGATTTTTTCCACGATGAAAGATGGGTTTAAGTACGTTTACAAAGAAGCGCAAAATTGTGTAAGCGCGCCTATGTTTCACGCCCGTAGAGGCCCCAAATGAGTATGTAAGACTCAGTGAAGCCAGTTCATGGTTCAGGAGAATCTCTGGCCATTCAGATGTGCTAGGCACATAAACGGGTCACGCGTGTATCAAGACGAAGAATTTTCCATTCTGGAGGCAGCACTGTATCTCGCTCAGAGACTTAGAGAGAACAAACGAGTCTTTATTTTCTGTGGCAGTCAGGCAGACCCGCAAAGCTTTAAGATCTGATTACGCATACTTCGCACAAATTTCAAACTGTCAGGTGGAGGTTTGTTGAATACATTTTGTATGTATACCCAGAAATTAGCAGAATTTAGATTTTGCCTCAGATTTTCTTAAGTGACATTTCAATTGCAGTGGTAGCAATAGCAATATTTTTAGACAGGTGCATGGAAAGCATATTAGGGGAATTTACGACTCTATCCATGTAATTTTGCAAACAAGTTAAGAATATATATATAATATATTTTGCCGTCGTAAATCCAACTACAGCTACGCTGACCACAGTATTTTTGAGGAAGAGTGCTCCTCGCAATCGACGTTGACATCGACAACCCTAATAGGGCCAAATCTAAGCCGTCATCGATTCGCCACTTCTCTGCTCGCTATGTTTGAGGTCCGGTCGCTTCGCGAAAAAATTTACATGTGAAAGCAACAATAGGGCTGCTCAGGATCTTGTGCATGTGCTCTTGCATTTGCATATGTTATTCCAACTGTAACTCCCAGACCATTTCCACAACATCCTGAAAAGTCCTATTATCAATAATTTTTTTTTACTGTTGGCAGTTGTCCCTAATCCTAACTATATGTGACCTGGTCTACGAAAAGGGAGCTTACGTGCGAAAACTAGTTTTCTGTGAAAAAGCTGTTAAAAGTAAGCAACTCGTTTCGTCAGTTTCTCATTATCTCGTTAATTGTTCTCCGCGCCGGACGTCCAGTAAGTGTTNATTGATTTTTTGACACCTAAGCCCCCTTTCCGTAGACCAGGTCACATATAATATATATATATATATATCAATTTAAAGTATTTTTATTATCTTTTTAGTAAATATATCTATTTTACGTATTTTTCTAAGACAACTATAGATACATATTTTATTTACATATTTTGACAGTTATTCCATTGAAAATTATGTCAAATTTCTAAGATTTATTTAGTGTTGACTTAATTTGGACTACAAATATGCCACATTAGAACCACCTAATGCCACTTGAATGAATTTTTCGACCATATCTTGCCAAGAAAGCACCCGATAGGTATGTATCAATGTATATCAATGGCCTTGTTTGAACGATATTTAATAAATCACAGGGCGCAATTGAACCAATGAACGGGATAATTTTTTCGTGTTAGTTTTTTTTTATATTGCAGTCATTTCAACATAAACTCAGAAGTTTTGCTTTACAAACCATTTTTGCTTTTCAATAGCTTTTGCCAAAGCAAAAGTTCTTACCAGGCGCCACGAAATAAGCCGGACATTTACCAGTAGTAGATAACTAAAATACTAGACACGTGTACGTTATTAGGGTGGTCGAATAATTCATTTCGTAAAAGTAATATACCCCTTTACAAGTCGCTCAACGAGCTCAAAGTTGTCCATGCATTTTATATACAAAATAGAGATTTTTCGTGGAAAAGATATAGAATTCTTGAAAAGGAATATTTTTCAATCGAAAAAATCTGTTTCCCTTAAGGATACTTCCAATAATAATAATAGTACATAATATATTGGCCCTTACACATATGTTAGTGTTTGGTCAAGCTTCTCCTCCGATTTGTGGCGTGCGCCTTGATATTGTCACACAAAGGGGAGGGACCTACAGTTATACCCCGAGTCTGAACGGCGATTGTATTTTTATGAGAAGCTGTTTTTCATGGCAGAAATGCACTCGGAGGTTAGCTATTGCTTGCCGAGGGGCGACCGCTGTTGAGAAAAAACCTTTCTTCTATATTTTTTGCGATGTTGTCTTAACCAGGGCTTGAACTCAGGGTATGCGGAGTGGAAGCGCGCGCTGCTCACCACTACGTCACAGCGGCCGCCAATAAAAATACCAAATTATTTATTTTACTATTTTTTTAATACTAACGATTTTTTATGGGTTCCCCATTGAATTTTTTTGGTGTTTTTGCGTGACCTGTAAAAATAGTCCATATTAAAAAATGGTTAAATAAACAATTGGGTATTATTATTGAAAGTATCCTGAAGAGAAACACACTTTTCCGTTGTTCAATAATTCTATACCATTTATACAAAAATTTGTTTTTTTTCGCATATAAAAACGTGGAAAGCTTTGGGCGCTTTGAGCGACTTCCAATTATTTTTTGATTTCAAAATAAAAATAGAGGTAAATTTTTTCGGTATACCATCCTGGCAGTGAGAGCATTAAAATTCCGACTTGTTTTAGAGCACCCTAGTATGCATTCATACTCTCAAGCATACATACATACCATGGTGAAACGAATACATGAACACGGTCTTGTATACATATATATGTACGAAAACAAATGTTTATTTTCTCATATAACTGTGGATGGCTTGAAAGTAACAATTAGTGCAACGGTTATAAATTAATTATCAAACAGGACATGCTAATTACTGAATCAAATATTTATGTAATCTACGTTAATAAGTCAGTTCGTTTACCTGATAATTTTTGATAAATATCGTAAAATATACTTTTTGGCGTTCGTATAGGCAAAATACATACATACCAGTGTCCGACCGAAAGTGGAATTTTGGCCGAAGCCGAAGCCGAATATTAGGCACTATTCAATATAAGGCCGAACACCGAAGCCGAACTTTAAAATTAAGTTCTACGTTTCAAAAATAATAAGTATGTGAATTTTTATTTCGTAACAATTTCTTTTTATTATTTTTTAACGTTAAAAGCATTTTAAAGACTTGAAGTAACTCTCATGAAATTAAAAAGCTTTACGTTATATTCCAAAAAGATAAGCTTTGTATGCATTTTCTCTTAAGAGATTTGATCGTCTCACGGTCAAACTTAAGTTACATATATACGCCCACTCATCCGCAGTCAGTTTATTTATAGAACAACTCTAAACAGCAAACTATTAGACGCTAGTTTTTGCTCTAAGAGCCTTTCCATAATGGTGAAGGAACCATTTATTCCATCTAGTTGGATTATCTTGTATTAATTTATGTGTAGGTAAATGTAGGTAATAATTCCTGATAGGATTTCAAATATCTGCTGGCTGATTCACTTCTATGAAAATGGCCCATTATTTTACGACATTTTTGTAATAATTATATATCACAAAATTTTAACAACTGAAGCCGAATACTGAGGCCAGGCCGAACCTTCGGTCGGACACTAATGCATACATACTTAAATTAAAATAATCTGCCTACGATGGAAATTGCTTTTATTTAACTTCCTTTGTATGTATGAAGTATATTTGTCTGGGGCAAATGTTGCAATAATTTTTCGACCAACTTCCCGATGACCTTGAGACTTGAAAGTTCACAGTTGGCTCAGAACCCGATGCCAATGCAATACGCAAGACTTATCCGATAGGTGGCGCGGTAGCTGAGATATTTGAAAACACCGTATTTATCGTCCTGATTTCGTCGATGTTTTAGGCCATGGGAGCAGAAGAGTCTTAACCAAAAAAAAAAGTTTTTGTACTTACCCACTTAAAACAGTTTCAAAGTGATAAATTTGAAAATAAAGGTCGCTTATTCTTTAATTTGATATTCGATGGTACGCTATGTAGCCTTGTGCCTTAAAGTCTGTTTCTTTTCGGAAAACTATGTTTCTCTTCAGGAGATATAAAAGAGCTGTTTGTTTCCTTAACCATTTATTAATATTAACTAATTGTTATGAGTCCTCGAAAACCTCAAAATATTCAGTGGGGTTATTGCTACTTGGAGCCTCTTAAAGAGAAACAGAGTTTGCCAATAGATTTTCAAGGATTCTATACCATTTCTAGGAAAAAAAAATTCTTTCCCCAAATAAATGGGAAAATTTGACCGCTTTCAGCGTCCTCTAAATATATTTTGATTTAAGAAAAGATATATTTTTCGATATAGAACAATCCTAGAGGATGACAGCATTAAAATTCCGCCTTAGGTTCCTTGGACTACCCTAATGTACATACGTATGAAGTAGAGATGGGTGCGGAATATCGGGAACCACGGTACTGATTTCAAAATGGCCGGGAAGGTGTTTAAAAATTTTGCGGGCGGGATGGGACCAAAGTCTTTTCCCGGCACTCCCGATAATACCCGCAAACTCCGCAAATTCAGAAAATCTTCCTTAAACACGTTTCATGAAATAAGCACTTTTTTATGTTTTATTGACACGAAAACGAACAGCAAAGCAAAAAAAAAAAAAATAATCGGAAAATGTCAAACTTTTTTATTATTTAAAATTAATTTTCAATACATGTGATTTGAAACCGAAAACTTTTCTTTTCGTATGGGAACCGATCCCGGCTAATGTATATACATTGCACATACATTTAGTATGTTAATACTAATATTTATTGTAGCCGACATGGTTAATGACAAGGCACAAATGCCGGCTACTATGACGGGTAATATTAGGTTTTTGCTTTGCTACCCATCTTTCATTTGACATGCTATGCATTCAGTTAACCCTTGTTTGAGTCCTTCATCCGGCTATGTATATAACTGTATTCGCCTCAAAATGTAATGTGGTAACTTTCATTGGACTCTCACATGTATATACCTAGTATATGTACAGTTGGTTTTGAAGATGACTGTTCATATTATTTGACCTCCAGGGTAAAACTGCTAATTTTTTTAACTTAACTTTTAACAAGGTTTCAAACTGTATACAATATTAAGGAAAATTTTATGAATTTTCATGATCATTTTAAACTTTTTACTCAGATTTTTTGCGAAATTTTCTGGTATGCAGTTTTATAGCCCATTAAATTTTAGTATAACAATGTACAAATTTGAAGTGGCTGAGAAGTCGCGTTGATTTTTAATAATTTTTTTGCTGACGGCTCTAGGCATTTTTCTCCATACAAGGTATGAGTGAATGTTTTGTTATATGGAAGAAAATACGTAAATTTATATGGTTTTGTTTATAGCATGAACCATATTTTTGTACAAAAATAACAAAAAAATATAACTTGCAAAACATTGGAAATAATTAAAAAAAAAACAAGGGTGATCGCAGATATAGTGGAGCGAGTGTATGTACACCCTGTCTGTCATAATCAAGTGCATTGCGACAATCTTATATATAAATAAATATGTACTATAGGTATTAAAAATACATCCAGCCGATTTACAAGAATCATAAATGTTTTTGACTTTTATGTTAGTTTTTTAATCAACTAAAATCACAAAACCTAGTTATAATTAGATGCTATCTAAGTACGCTTCTGCTCACGGATAAACCTTTATACATATACAATGTACTCATTTTTATAAGTCTTTTTTATGTGTGTAATCAAATCTTACATTCAATTTTTAACCTAAATACTTCCCGATGAGTTGGAGACTTGGAACTTAGCTCAGAACCCAATGACAATGCAATATGAAAGAGGAATTAAGCCGCTAGTTGGCGCAGGTGTCGATCTATTTGAAAAATCCGCTTTCTGCTCAGATATTGTTCATAGTCGGAATGTGTATTACTTACATGAAAAGGCATAACAAAAAATGTTGGCCGATAGGTGGTGCAGGAGTTGAGATATTTGGAAAATCCGTATTTATGGTCCGATTTGTTTTATATTGAGAACGTGGATATACATATTACATAAATGAAAAGAAATAGCTACACAAAAAATTTTTCCGTTAGATGGCACGAGGATCGATTTTTCTTTTTTATTAACCACTAATAAAAGCTTGTCTTACAAATTTTTATTTTTTTTTTTTTATTTACTTGTTTTTGGTGGAAGTCAAAATATTTTAAGTAGTACTCGTGCAGGCTGATTAAAAAACCTTAAACGTTTTCTGACAAAAAAAAAACAACTTAACTTGGTTTTGTTTCTCTTGGTTCTAAACGATCTTGCTTAATTGCATTTGCAAGGGTTAATACAGATGCTTGTTCCCATACAAGCGCACTAAATATCTCTGCTTATTGATGTGTAAATGGCAATAGCCTTGACCCCAAAATGAATTTATGAACAAGAGAATAAGTAATATGGAGAAAGAAAGAGAAATTGGCATGTAGGTTACATAGCTATTAAATTGATATGAGAAAGCCCAAACATAAACATGTACATACATCTGTATGTACATATGTATATTAGAAAGAATGTATGCATTCTTTGAAAAAAGCACGTTGCACAGTGCCGCGACTCCATACAAATGATGGACAAAAATAGAAGGAGTGGTCAGAATTGGCTGAAACTTCACACCTAGAAGTATTATGCCCCTCTAATTTCAAAAATGAAATCGGTTTTTCNAACATCTAAGTTTCAAGACAGTCGAGTTTTGTATTTTTGTCCACCTTCGCGGCACTGTGCGTTGGCGAGAATTTAGAGAACACTTGTTGGCGAATTTGTCATGAAAGATTTTAGCAATGTTAGTTTGGTGGGATGAAAGTTTAAAGTATATACATTTACACATCGTAAAAATTAAATAACGGTTGTTGTCATCGGATCTTTTGTCGTCACCTTTAATGATTATCGAAATTTCTCTTCTTATTTTTTGTATTGTTTTTTGTTATTAATTTTATTGTTACCACCAGAGCCGTATACAGGAGGGGTAACAGATACGGAAGGCCCGAAAAATTTGTGGACCAAAACACAAAGCAGCAAAGCGTATGATATCAAGCCCAAAAGATTTCTTCGATCCCTCAACAGGGAGGACGCTAGAGACTGGTTGGTGTAATAACCCTGCAGAAAAAAATTATCAATTGATAAAAAACAAACCACTTGTAGGTAGGTTTTTTGCGGGATTTCTTTAAAATACATAACTTGTAGTTAGCTATTAAAACCTAACATGAAACAAGTGGGCAAGTAATGCAGGAGTAAAGCTCGAGATTGTTTTCTTTAAACGCGTTTCTATTCAAATATTCTGCACTTCGCAAATACTTTTTCGAATTGAGGACAAATAAAAGGAAGATCGAAATTTCATATTATCATTTTGAAGTTATCTCTGACGGAGTTCGAACATGGGACCACCTACAGTAGAATATGTAAACAAACATGAAATGTAATAAAATAAATAAAGTAAATAAATAAAAAAACAAAAAAAAATTTTAAAAAATATTTTGTTTTTCCTATTGATATTTTATGCCCAAAAGTAGTTAGTTACATCAAATGCAGAGGTAACCACCCTTGACTACATCTAATGCAGAGGTAACCAGCCTTGACTATTTCGCGGCCATCTCTATAGAAATATAGTTAGCTTTCGTCAAAGAAAATTTGCAGATAATAAGTGACTTATAGCGCCTTCCAAATCAACCTAAAGTTAGCTTATAGCTAGATACATTTCCTGCAGGGAACAGGACATTGTCTGTAAGCATCGTATGCCTTTAAATGCTCTGACCAATAAGTAGTATGCTCTGTAGGAGATCCGGATCGAAAGAAGTGTCCTGTCGGTGACAGACACGTACGTATTAGTTTTCTAGGAATTGTCTTTCTGCAACAAAGTGTTACAGTTTGCCAAAAGGACTAAATTGTTCTTCAATATTACTCTTGGCTGTTTAATATGGTCGTACTTCAGGAGCGTTTTTGAAGCGGCAGCTGAGATCGTTCGTTTTTTTGAGCCAAATTCTCAGATAGGGCGTTTTCGAACCGGCAGCCGGGATAGGGCGATCGATCTTTCACTTAGCCGTCGATATGCTTTCATAGTACGGAAATCGAAAGTGTGATGAATTAAGTTAAATATTTTACTTAGATTTAAATAACTGTACATACTTATATGTCGATTATTGAGGCGCTTATAAAGTTTGTACTCGGAACGGGCTTTAAAGTTTCATTATAAGCCAATGCGTTTTTATACCTTTCATGAGCATGAAATGGTATTATAACTTTGGTCCGATGTTTGTAAGTACCAGAACAAAAAGAGATAGACCCATTAAAATGTATACTTATATGATCAGAACGTCGAGCTGAGTTGATTTAGCCATGTCCGTCTGTCCGTCTGTCCGTCTGTCTGTCTGTTTGTATGCAATCTAGTCTCTCAGTTTTCGAGATATCCGGATCAAATTTGGTAGGTGGGTGTATTTTTATAATGTATTAATCATTTGTCGGAACCGGAAGAATCGGACCACTATAACATATAGCTCCCATACAACTGATTGTTCAGATATGAGATTTTTCGTTATAACTTCTCCATTTATGCAGCTACGAACATGAAATTTTGCAGTACTTGCACCCATTATCAACAGAATACTTACAGTGAAAATTACAAAGATCGGGTCACTATAACCTATAGCTCCCATACAACTGATTGTTCAGATATAAAATTTTTCGTTATAACTCCTCCATTTATATAGCTAGGAACATGAAATTCCGCACTGTTTTCAATAATTATCAACAGAAAACTTACAGTGAAAATTAAAAAGATCGGGTAACTATAACCTATAGCTCCCATACAACTGATTGTTCAGATATGAGATTTTTCGTTATAATTCATCCATTTATGTAGCTAGGACCATGAAATTTCGCGCTGTTTTCACTCATTATCAACAGAAGACTTACAGTGAAAATAACAAAGATCGGGTCACTATAACCTGCAGATCCCATGCAACTGATTGTTCAGATATGAGGTCTTTTATCATAACTCCTCCATTTATGCAGCTAGGAACATGAAATTTCGCACCACTTTCACTCATTATTTACAGAATACTTACAGTGAAAATAACAAGGATCGGATGACTACAACATATATCTTCCATACATCTGATTGTTCAGATATGGGATTTTACTGTAAAACTTCTTTATTTGAACAGCTAAAACCGATAAATTTCGTAAGATATTTTATAAATAATAATACAAAGTCTACTGAGAAAATCATCAAAATCTATGCTGTATAAGCTTTATCTCCTATAGCACTGATTGTTCAGATACCAGTTTTTGCCATATATCTCCTTTATGTAGGAAACTAAACCCAATAAATTGTGTTACCGGTTTACATACCGATCACATAGCAGTGAAAATCACTTAGATTGGTGCCATATAAAGTATATCTTCCATACCTCTGATTGTTTAGATGCGATTTTTTATATAAGTATGTAACTCCTCTATCGATGTATGCAGATGTATTCAAAAGCAGTAATCTGTCAAAGTAAAATTTGCAGATGTTCATGAAAGGTATGAAGCCTTCGGCATAGCCGAAGACAGCGCTGCTCTTACTTGTTTAAATTTGTTGTCAGCTTTTTTATGGCTTCCAAAAATTTTTGCGTTCACTTTACCTTTGTGTCAGACCTTACAGTCACCTAATTAAGACTTACCAAACCCTATTGAACACAATTAACTCGTTTTAAAAAAATGTGAAGGACTTTCGCATATTTTTTGTTGAGAAGTTTTTCAATATTTACCAATCAGCGTCTAACCTTCTGAACTTAGTAAATGCTCCATTTAAACTTCTACGCATTCCACATACCAGAAATTATCTAATAAATAGTGTATCACCGTGTCCTGAAACTTATTATACAATGGCTATAGCATTGCCGTTTTTGATAAAATTTCTACCCAACTAAAGGAAAAACAACAAAATTGGCATACAATCTTCCTCTATATTATCTGTGATATAAATATTGCTTAGAGCCTCTTAGACTATGTTCAAATAGGTACCTAATTGGCATTTAAGAACCTTTTCGCCAATGTAAGCCTTAATTGTTACTCAACTTATCATAAAAAAAATTCAAATTATTAATTGCCACTTAATAATTAATTGGCAATTAATTTGTGTCAGATGGTCTATGCAACCCTGCTAGGTATGTTTAATTTTGACTTGGAGGTATGCTTATTGAACAAAAAGCAATCAGCTGTTTGTTTCTGCCCGTCTTTTACAGCTGATATTCCATCAGGGATGCAAAATTGAATTATAAAATTGTACCTAGTTTACGGAAAACTTTACCTAAAGTAGATAGATGTACCTAAAAAGTAAATATGTATTTCTACATAAAGAAAATAGAAGGATACCAATTCCCATCGATACCATATCAACTTCTGTACTCACATTAAACATATTTTGGCTATGAAAAGTATCTCTTCGAGCAGCGCGAGACAAAACCATGTTGTAGAAGGGGTGAATCACTTTCCTCCCAGTTCTTCGATCTGACGTTTTGAAAAGGAATATTTTCCGTCTATCTGGCGAAATCAATGATATCAGAAATTTTCAATATGGCGCTTAAGAAGCCTAAGCGAAATGTGTTTAGTAAATTTGGTTGAGATCGGTCGAGTAGTTTTTGAGATACGCATTTTGCATATAAGTGGGTCGTATTTAAGTAAAGTCGCCTAAATTCGACAATCTTTATGCGATTGCAATATTTTGAATTGAATTTATTTGAAAATAGATTTAATTTTAGATAGTACTCCATATTTTGAAATTGTAGAAATCATCGATGGTCAAAATTTAAAAAATTAAGAGAAGTTTGGAGCTTTTTTTAATTTACCCGATAAAAAATCACAATAAGTCTAGTCCGACAATAGATTGTTATATTAAACCATATTAAAGGCCTATACATCCTCTTCTCAGTTCATATTCGATCTTTGAAATCGAATCAAAAATAGTCATTCAAAAAGTCATAAATCTACAAAATCCTATTTTATGACCTAAATCGACAGGTCACGACCTCTAAATGATCTTTAAAAAATTTAGAAAAATAGGCAATAAAATTGCTCATAAAAGTGAATAAAATTAGGGGGTAGGGTCTTAAAATTCCCCAAAAGCCATTTTCAATGGGCACCCTCATACACACCAAGGTTGCATGGAAGTTTTTACTCGATTTACACTCAATTAAGAGCTAATTGAACAAATAAAAGTTCAAATTTAGTATAGCAAAATGAAGTCTAAATGTAGTACATTAGCGCTTTCATTGAGTGAATTCGGCTAATTGCTCGATTAAAAGGCTGTGTGAAACGCCTATAAGACACTCAGGAGCTAGAAATTTACATATCGACACAGAAAATATGGTGTCGGCGATTGCTTTATGGAGGTGTACGGTGAACTGTTTTTTTTCTGGTACAGTTTAATGTACATTCATACATACTACATACATGCATAGTATGAGGTATGTGTATATGTATTCACCATATATATGAGGTCATCAATTAATGCATATGCATGCACATATTTTATGGCATATTTTGCATTTATGTACATTCGTGCATACAAACATTTAGACATGCATACATACACTAGATAAAAATGCTTGAATTAGCACGCCCTGCAGCTACTCGTACTGATTCTAAACTAGTGATGTGTTGATAAAATCGGAACTGGAGGCTAATAAATAAATTTAAAGTGCAAAGTTCAGGAGTTAGTTCTGAACTGGGGTTGTCAGCTTGATGTGGGCGTGTTATCACAATTACATCTTGCTGCAACTTTTTTATAGGTAATTAGTTTTGTAGTCACTCGCACATCTCTTCCACGATATGCAAGCTGGATATGACTATCTATTTCTAAAAATCTTTCACGATATTTACATATATATCGCGGAAATATTTACGATATTTATTTATATCTGCCAATACTAAAACCTATCCCGCGGGATAAGATTTTCAAAGATTTATTTGGTTTTTATGTATATCTGCGCTTAGAGAGTAAAAGCTTTCCCTGATATTAACGGTAGTTGGTTTGTAACTTCTTTCTTGGATACCGCGCAGAATATCGTCAATAATGCTGCAAAAGCCGTTAAGTTAGATGTTATTTTTGTGCTTAACATATTGAGTGGGTCACTAGTTTGCCTTTTGTAAATGACGTAGAACGATTTTTAGATGTATCCATATACAGATACATACGTAATTATTTAATAATTGGCATAGCAAATTTTTACAGTATCATCGATGATATCAAAAGAACTACCGCTGTGGCTAATCTGCAGCTAATACATTATTAAACACTTTTAATATTTTCCGACAAGTGCGCGTATTTGAAAACGATAAGTTTGTAACGGGTGATTTTTTTGAGGTTAGGATTTTCATGCATTAGTATTTGACAGATCACGTGGGATTTCAGACATGGTGTCAAAGAGAAAGATGCTCAGTATGCTTTGACATTTCATCATGAATAGACTTACTAACGAGCAACGCTTGCAAATCATTGAATTTTATTACCAAAATCAGTGTTCGGTTCGCTTTACGTCCGATTTATGGTCTACATAATCGACCAAGTGAGCAAACAATTAATGCGATTGTGACCAAGTTTCGCACTCAGTTTACTTTATTGGACATTAAACCAACCACACGAATGCGTACAGTGCGTACAGAAGAGAATATTGCGTCTGTTTCTGAGAGTGTTGCTGAAGACCGTGAAATGTCGATTCGTCGCCGTTCGCAGCAATTGGGTTTGCGAAACACATTTCGAACCGAACACTGATTTTGGTAATAAAATTCAATGATTTGCAAGCGTTGCTCGTTAGTAAGTCTATTCATGATGAAATGTCAAAGCATACTGAGCATCTTTCTCTTTGACACCATGTCTGAAATCCCACGTGATCTGTCAAATACTAATGCATGAAAATCCTAACCTCAAAAAAATCACCCGTTACATACATACATATGTATGTATGTATATTCATACACATTAGACCGTACCACCTTACAAGCAAATAAAAAAAGTTCGCCGTACATACCTCAGCCTAAAGTACTTTTTTGGCCGAACCCAGGGGTCGCCTTTTTACATTTTTCGGTGACACCTATGTACGTATGTATGTATGTAGATTCGGCAATAAAAAATATATACTTCTTTAGCACAAGCCTAAGGACTTTTCGGTTGCTTTAATTTACTGACACTACGGTGGTACGTTAGGGTGATAGGAACTCAGATCTGATGAGTAAGTACTAAAACGGGGTACTTGAAGTAAATGAACTTTGAAGCAAAAAAATGACTCCTCGAGACAAGAACAGCGATATATCATACTTTAAGTTCCGACTGTAAATGCCGAAGAAGTGACTTTGTTTCTGGCACAGTTTAATGCACACATATTCATCTTAGGTTAGTATGAATATATGTAATACAAAGAGCATTCTAATTCTTCGATTGTGCCGCTTATTTGTATGAATGAGCATCGTATTAGAGTGTGGGCTACATTGAGCAGACGCCTTCTGATTGACTCCGTCAGTAAAAAAAAAAACAACAACAAAAATTGCAACCGACTATACCACTAAGAAATTGTTGTAAAAGTCTGAAAAAGTGAGAATAAAAGCAATAGGAGAATTCGCAAATTTACATACAGCACGGACATAGATACAAATGTATTTACATTAGGCATATGACTTTTGTTAAATTAAATTTATGTACATAGGTACCTATGAGGAGAGGATGAGGAATGATGAAAACCAACAAAAATTAAGTTTGCGCTGAAAAAAAGGAAACGTATTGTACATACATACATAAAAAATTCCATGTCAATCGGTTTATAATATGATTTAAAAATGGTTTCTTAAGTTTTTTTGATTCGGTTGACTTGGAGTTTTCCATATACATACATACATATGTATGTATGTACAGTGGGGAGCAGAAATGAGTGTACGGTGTTTTTTTTTTAAATATTTGCAAGGTTTTTAAAGTTGAAATTTTTTATTCAACAAAACAAATAAGTTAAAATTTTTTATTATTATTTTGTGAAAATACTTTAGCCAAAATCATGTAAATCAAGTTTTCAAACTGCAGATGGCAAATCGCGTTGACTTTAAATATTTTGCTGCAGACGGCTTTTTCCACTTACAAGCATGAATTTCTTCTGGCAGAAAATGCTCAAGAGCGCTTGCAAAGACAAAAAAAAAATCAATAACAGTTTTTAAAAATTGCACTTGTTATACGAAAAACCCGCAAAAACCGCTAGCAAAAAATAAAAATAAATATTAAAAACCGCGATTTTGCAGCCGCTGAAGACGTGCACTTTCTTATACTAAAATTTAATGGGCTACTAAACTGCCTACTCAAAAAAATGCAGATTAAAAAGTTGAAATTTTAATGAAAATTCGTTAAATTTTTCTAAGCCCTGCATAAAGTTTGTTTTATATGGTTTTGGTTAAACAATGAACCAGTTATTTATGAAAAAATAACAACTAAATTTTTACTTTAAAAACCTTGCAAATATAAAAAAAATCACCCTCACCTAGTAGACCGTATTACAAAAAAAAACGTTCAATTCGTTCCAAGCGATTACACTCACTCTGAGGGAGTATACAATTTTTTTCGACACCCTGTGAAAATAGCTAAATCGGATTTTACCTTTAACTTTTTGATTTGATGTCCGATGTCTATAAATGACATACCGTTGTAAATGTGTTTAAAAGCCTACATATCTACCGAGAAAAGATTATCCTATGATGTCTAATTAAAAACATTTGTCGGACCAAATTTTTACCAAAACCTTATTTTTATTCGCTTTTCATTGTTCCTATTCCTCTCCTCATATGTCTATTGTATTAAACGAAAAATGTCATATGGCTAATGTACATACATACATACACACATACAAGCAGCAACAACGATTTGATTCGCCGCATTATAAAAGAGCAACAAAAATTATATCATTTGGAAACACAGAAGAGGACTCGTCGCTCTCAATGCGATTGTCGCAATTCAAATGGGGTGGTGCGGGTCGTAGTCAAATGTGATTTGCGTGTGGCGGAATGGATGAAAGTTCGTAGATTTTAAGGTTCGGTACAAACATCTTTTAACTGTTTTCAGGTGAAAATGTCAAGAAGAAAACCAAAGGAAATTCTACTAATGTTTTGCAAATTTCACTTCGATTAATTGCGAATTGCGTTTTGATTCTAAATATTTGCTTTTTAATCTTTTATCACCACCTGGAAAAATTAACATTAAATAAAAAATTACTCAAATTTCTCCATTCATTCTTTTCAATCCGTAAAAGTTCGGCCTAAAACTGTCTCGCTAGTAAAATCCGCAATTTTATAATCATTATGCATGCACCTAGGTTATATGCAAACATACATACATATGTACATACATCAATGCTGAGCGAAAATTTTAGTTTTTTTTTTTAGTACTGTAGTAGTTTCCTTATGGGACTCAGTGTGGCAGCAACAATTGCAACGCGTGTGTCGACAATTTTTCTAACGGCGCGTATGGATCGTTGGTCGTTTTCGAAGCATTGCATTTTAGTTATTGAAAATCGGGTTTAAGCGGTTATTAACAAATGTGAAAATTGCGATCATCTAAAATTCCTTTAAATGAAGAAAAAGGGGCTTGCGAAAATTTACGTAAAGCATAATGTATGTACATTCATACATATGTACATATGTGCCAAAAATAAAAAAATAAAAGAATTTTTGTAAATGCCAACAGCAACATTTATTTTATATCTATTGTGTGTTTGTGATATAAAACAAATAATTCATAGCGATATATTTCACATACTTTTTTGTACTGAATTAAACCAAAAACCATATTAAGCGCCAAAACCGTAAAAAATGGCATTGCGAGTTGATAATTTGAAATAAAATTCATTTTTCAATAGACAACACAAGAAAAACGGAAATATTACTCAACTTTAAACTCATTGTTCTCGCAAAACATTTGCATACGGTAAGCATTAATTGAATAGGTAGCAGCGGCAGGGTTAATTTTATTTATTTTTTTCATTCGAAGTGGTCAATGAATTGTAACTTTACTATAAAATGTCAAACTTTTTGTACCTTTTTTGACATTTTTGAGTACAAAATCAACAACAAAATACACGCAGCTTGTTGTTTTTGCTCTGGTTAAGTTTTAGTTGCTTAATATGCCTTTGTTTTACTATGATGTTGCAATTGAGCTTAGACCTGTCGAATAGTGTTGGAAAACTATCGATGGTGTATACATTCGACAGTTTCGAGGGCAATAGTGCTGAATATTCAATACAATCGAAAGCTTTCTTACATATCGTCGCCTGGATAAAAGATTGTCGTATGTTACTTGCGGCAGTTTTCGGGGAATCGCGATTGAAGCTTAAGTTTATTGTTAATTAGTTTTGAGTTTGTGAAGTATTTTATTTAGCAAAATTTAGACAATTTGGCAGCCACATTGTATGAAATACGACAAAATGTGATAAAAATTGTGTACATACTAAAATAACGATACTTTTTACTCAAATATCTCGGAAACTCGGAAGGAGATATCCACAAAACGGATAGCGCCATTTTAAAGAACTTAATCAGTTTAGCATGACTGCATTATTAACTAAATATTTACGAAATTACCGAAAATTTTTTGGTCAATATGTCGAAAACTAAAATATATAAACGGTCTGATAAATTTAAAACTGATTGGTGAAAGTGGGCATAACATTTTGCAAATAGGCAAATTTGATTACATATTATATGGTCCAAGAAGACTTTGACAAGTGATATAACAGATCACATCGCTTGTAAATTTGTTCGTTTCTTCTCTTACTATTTCAGATAACAATAGCCAAGAAGAGAGCTTGTTCTTAAATAACCAATTTCGTAACTAGAAAAGTCATAAAGCCTATTTGTATGAACAAAAGAGTTGGCAACACATAACTTTTGTAAAACAAAATGAAGTCATGTATTTCAATAACACATTTTTATCACAAAAACCATGACGAACTGTTTACAAACAAAGGAGTTCACAACATATACATACTTATGTGTCTTTTATATTCCAATTCTAACAATGCGAACAATAAACAACTATCGATAGTGTTTAGAAAATTTTGATAGTGGCGGCAAAATGAAACCATTGATACTACCTATAGCCCCATCGTTAGTTTACGATCACTACTGTCGTAAAACACCATAACCAGAAACAGGCAGTCATGTTTACCTTACGTCTCCACCTTCTACAGATTCTGTTAAAAAGGCTGTGTTAAGACAGAAATGTCAGGTGGAGACCGCAAATTTCCACTGTTAAACCATATCTGTCCTGCCGAATTTCTTACCATCGCTATCTTAACACCAGCTGTCATTCGTAGTTTGATGACTCAAATTTCATTTTACCGCGTCATCTACATTAGGTATGGAAAGTTTTGCAAAAAAAAAATCAATTCTCGAATCTTATTTAATCCTAACGATTCTTGGAATCGAATAATCGAATCTTTCTTTCCCTTGAAAAATCTATAAAATTGGCCAGTTATACAGCCATCCATCATAGCTAATAATGCTATTATAATGAATCAATTAATATTAATAATTTTAATTTTAATAACAATTTTAATAATAATAATTTTAATAATACTAATTTTAATAATATTAATTTTAATAATAAATTTTAGTAGATAATAAATTTGAGGGGAAAGTAAATAAATTTGAATACCCCCCTTAAAAGTGCTTCTTTTCATAAATCAATTTCTGGCATCTCTATGAATATGCGCTATTGAGGGCCGGTTGTTCAATGTCTGGTTATCACTACCACTACACTATCGTCGATTTCGACATCATGCAGTCGTTGTACTAACCGGAGCTTCTACCTCCGATTTGTGCTAATCAGACATTGAATAACCGGCCCTTAGTCTTATCTAATATTTATATTAGTCATGCCAGAAATGTCAGAACTTGACAATTCTAACAACTGTCGCGTATCTAAAGATGTATGAAAAATAATAGAAGCGAGTTCTTAGAATCGACTCTCAATCGAGGGGAGGTGAGAGGGGAGACAGGTATGTTTGCATGTATGTATTTATATAAAAAAAAATATTTATTGGTTCAAAAATGGTGGGTAGGCACTGTGGCCAATGGCAAAGTTCGTTTGCCACCTCTGCATGGTTGTAAGTCATGCAGAGTCCGCAAAATGCTCCGGAAGCAGTGTCCGGAGGATGCATCCGACTAGGCAGAGCATACTTTGAAGTGCCATCTAATTAGAACTTAAGAAAGTTCAATTACATGGCAGTTGAGAAGTGCATGTGCAAAAATTGCATAAAGGAAATTTTTGCTCATGCAGCTGTACATAGCATGTATTTAGGCGCCTGGTGTTAGCAGACGCGCCTAAACACCGAAAATTTAGAATCGATTCTCTAAAAACGATTATTTTGATAAAGTCTATGTGGAGTGGAATCGGAATAGATTTTTTCATACCTAATCTGCATTGGGTACAGATCGATCTGATTGGCTTGATGCCATTTTCAAAGTGATATGTTAAGACAGCAAGTTGCCCACATTGACAGATGTTAAGACACATATGGTAGAAGGTGGAGACGTGGGGTTATGATCAGAAAAAAACTACAAAAATCTCTACTTACTAGAGCTTTGCGTACGCTAATTACTTTTTCAGAAATATTCTTGCATGGAACAATACCAAGAATGGGAGCTTTCATTTTAATTGTAAATACTATTTAGGCCCAAAAGTATTTACGTTTTTACTGAATGTTAGCAAAAAACTAAAATTTTTTCATCAAAGTTATTCAGACAGATCAAGAGTGAAAACTCTGCATCGCCCACATAATCTTAAAGGTTGAGTCCTTACATGTATATATTTATGTAGCTGAGCACACACTGTGCAGATGATTATATACTATGTTGAACGGAAGAATTTGAGTACAAAGCCTTTGAAAAGCTATAAGCTATTGGCTAATTCCAACATTGAGGCAAGTACATACATATGTACATAAATACATATGTCAATGCGCAGTTATGTATTTACTATTTCACCTAATTATTTCAGTTGAAGCATACTATTTAGATACTTTAAATCGTCTGACAAACAAACCAACAACAAAAAAAAAACTCTGTCGCTATTTTTGTAACCGATACTCATTCGGCAAACTGTGCTTTGGAGCAGTCTTGCCCATAATTAGAAGACAAATCGCCTTAAGTATTCCGCTCACGTCGTCGTCCCACCAAGTGCACCTGCACCTTTTTTTTTTGTTTAGCTCCCCGTCTCACAGTTGCAACATTCATTTTATGCCTTCACAATTCGTCTCGCTTCAGTTCGCCTTTTTCAGTGAATTAGTGTGTGTGTAGGTGATTTGTTGCCGGGTTTTGTTTACATTCGCAATTTGGTTTTTGGTATGCGTGCGTCTAGCGCGCCTGTTTTTGGTTTGTTTATTTTTGTATCGCAAATTATATTTTATTTATTTACTTTTTATTTCTATATGTGTGCGCGTGTGTGTGGTTGAGCAACAAGTTCAAGGAAATTAAAACATAGTACCGCGACCATCAGAAAATGAGCGAACTGCATCTACTACTCTACTAGTAGGCGCGTGTACGCTACACATGATTTCGTTGAGTTGATTAATTTTTGAGATACGTGTTCACGAATTTAATGAATATTGGATCAGATTATCTACAAACATCAACCAGCTTCCAAAGTTGTGATATGTAGGCAAGTGCAAGCGATGTTGTGAAAATCTTTTTCAAGGTCGCTAACTAAAGCTCAATACCTTCTTTAAGTACAATAGGCAGGATGCAATCCAGACCGGGCGATTTGAGACTGTCAAAAGACTCAATAGCATATCTTAGGGCATCCAGTTGTAACTTCACACTGTCGTGGCCTTTTACAGGCTCCCCAGACCTCCAGACGAGGTTGCAATTATTTTATGCTTCGAGGGCATATCAAGGGCAGTTCTTCCTCGACTCATCTTTGCATCACTTCTACCCTTGGTTTTAGGCAATGGTTTCATGGCGCCAGAGGTCTGTCTGGCTATAATCGGAATTGGGAAATGCCATACAAATACCCGCCACACTATGTCTCGAAGAGGCAGGACCAACTGGAGAGTCGTTGGCAGCGAGGTGCTTCTCGACTCTGAAGAAGAGAGGACTGACATTACCACCCCACTCTGCTCCAGGATGCGCTCCTGGTCTATGACGCTGAGGACTGTGGCAATAGTGCCGCAAATGCGGAAACTATATACATATAAGTTAATAAATTTGAAGATATGCTTTTAAGAAAACTTGTTTAATTTTCTGTGAAATCTTTATAGCGTGGACACAAGTGCAAACGACTTCGGCCTTTAAGTTGTTGCATAAACATCATATCATCATCAGCATATCGAACTATGCATATTTTATAAACTTTTTTAATATATTTTGCATAATTCTTGCATATTTTTTGCACACCTTTTGCATACATTTTGCATATTTAATTTGCATAAAAATCCGAGCTCTAGTAATAAAACTACTGTGCCAACAAATCTCTTCCTCTGCTACCATCAGCGGGTTCCGAGTTGAATGCTTTCAGAGCTGGAGCGTCGGTGTCCATTCGAACGACATGGCCAAGCCAGCGGAGCCGCTGTATTTTAATTCGCTGCACTATGTCCGTGTCGTTGTAAAGCTCATACTGCTCGTCGTTCCATCGTCTGCAGTACTCGCAATCGACAACGCGTAAAGGCCCGTAAATCTTCCGCAAAATCTTTCTCTCAAACACTCCAAGAGCCGCCTCATCGGATGTTGTCATTGTCCATGCTTCTGAGCCATATACCAGCACGTGCATGAGTAGTGTGTTTTTAGAATGTGGTTTCAAACTTGTTTACGTTTTCCTAGCAACATTTTTTCTTCTTCTTCCATTTTTGCTCACGTTTTGGCATTTCTCTCTCGCAATTGCACCAGTGTGACGTCACACAAAATTTATTCTCATTTTCATTCAATTCATTCTTGGCATCTATCCTTTCGCTGAAGTCACATTATTATTTTTATTTGCCGAAAAGTTGTACCTAAAAAGTAAGCATGTACTTTTATGTGCATATTTTTTTGTCACTTGGTGGCCTACATCTTCCATCTGTACCATAACAACTTGTGGACTTACATGAAACAATATTTTACTATGTTGCAAATGTACCTAAAATAATGTGATTGTACCGAATGTACATTCAAATTTAAGAAGCTGAAGAGTAGGTACAATTCAACCTAGTTTTACATCACTCTTTCCCACCACTTGTTCGCTTCTTCCTCTTCTTCTTCAAAATTATTCTTTACACTCTCATTCTCAAAATAATGTGACGTCTCACACCCAGTTGCTCTCAGCTCGATTGCCGCAATCTTTAATTCTATCATTCTTGATATTTAATTACTTTTAAATAATATGATTTTTAAGTTAAGGCGTGCGATGTAGTTGATGACTGCGTATGGTGCTACGGGGCGTATACGTTACATACGCAACTGCAGGTAAATGAGCACCAGTGGTTATTTTTACGTTTTTGCCGAAAGATGTAAGAACTCGTGAGATTTGCCCATATAAATACATACATATGTATGCACATAAAAAAAATGCTTAAAAAATTTGCAATTTTTCTATGTAGCTACATAACTCAATTTCCGAAAAATTGCCATCAAGGATGGTTTTTCACCTATTTTTCGCGTCTAAGTTAGAACACGAAAGCAGTTGCCACTTGTAAACAAATAAAATTTCGTTAAGTTAGATGAATTTCTACAATATGGCTATCAATCCGAAATGGTTTGAAATGGATTTATTTCTAAACAACATATCGGAGGGTTGCCATCTCTTTAAAAAATCAAACTCAACTTGAATTAAGGGAATTAGGTAATTGAAATACTATGTATCACAATATCAGTTTAAGAAGGTTGCAGTTTGAAAGTATTTTTAAAAGTGCCTCGCCTGTTTGAAATGTGGAAAAAATATGTTACTTGCTGTTTTGTGAAATTTTCGTGGTATTGCATTTGGGGTATTCGCCAAGCGACGCTATATGTACTATGATCATGCGATGAAGGCACTTAACTTTGAGTTGACACCGCTCGTTCGATGAAAAATTCTTCTATGGCCCCAGCTAAGCTTCATAAGGTAAGGCATATACATTAGGGCGGGTTGATTTGTATGAAGGAAAAAAAATTAATAATCGTAATCTACATTAAATTCTAAGAAAATTCTCTGAAGAAACCAAGGGTCTAAAATCAAACCCTAATCCGCGCCTCTCGGCTTGAAAATTTTTTACTTGGGTGAATATTTTTTTTTATAATGAAAACAAATTTTGAGTGTAGAAAAAATATATAGTGCAAAAGAACTACCTTACAAACAATTTTATTCAGAAAATTCGATTTCTTTTTGGAAAAACCTATTTTTTCTAACATTTATTTTTTTTTGGCAAAGGCGGCCATATAAATTTTCAAGTCGAGAGGCGCGGATTAGGATTTTATTTTAGATACATGGTTTCTTCGGAGAATTTTCTTAGAATTTTATGTAGTTTACGTTTTTGCTACACGATTTAAGAAAAAAAAAATCAACCCGCTCTAATATACATATTTGTATATGTAATTTCATCTCAACCTCACTTCTGTAATCTGATTGGGAGCTCTTACGTTCTCGAGGAACTTATTATGAAAGAATAAGGAACTTACTTGGCCTAATTAGGTAAGTTTCGTTTCGTTTTTCCCCACTCAACACTATAAATAAAAAATCTAAATTATCAATCACAGAACTACTATGTATGTATATTATGGAGTCTTCACTGTTCTTACAATCAAATGCAAAATTCTTATATTCTACTAGTGCTTCTATAAATAGATTTTATAAAATAGTACCACAAATCATTTAAGCAAATCACTGCTTGTTGCTGTGATAATCGCGCCTGAATTGAGCTTGACAATAATTGGCTTTAAGTGTCGTAAAAATGTGGAATTTGCACTATGCTCACACATATGTGATATGTTTGTAGTATAATACTTACTACATACCTTTGTATTTTTAAGACGGAAGTCTAATTATAATACAAACGAAAACATAAAATTTTTGACCTAAAATTCCTTGTGTAAAATGTGTCCAAGAAAATTCTATGAAGTAAGTAAAAAATAAAAAGAGTGATTCACAAAAGTAAGAAAAGTAATTGTGATACCTTCAACTGTCATGCTTCTGTCACTAAGTAAAGCCAACGTGACTATGCGAAAAAAAAACAATTTTGTATGCACTTAAATATACATATATACACGATTCGAAGTATGACAAATGATATGCATTATTACCTGATTCATAGAAAGATACGTCTGTATGTACATATGTATGTACATAGGTAACTAAGAAACAACATGTACGAATGGCAAGTAAGCTTACACTACCAGACGTGTCTCTGCACAATACCACTTGCGGGGGGCTTCAAATTATTAAGTGGCATGAAATGACGGATGATGATTGTAGAATTTGCATACAATTAATATATCAACACTTTATACAACAATATGACACTTTCTTTATCTTGATGTGTGCGGATAAGTGATGACGATTAGGTTTTAGTGTTTGCAATTTCATTACTTTAGCGCACTTAGAACAAAAAAAAAAAAAATGTGCATGCGTATACTTTAGGTAGGGTGAAAAGCATTTATGTTAAATTAGAAATTCCATATCATGCGTGAAAAGAAGAAATAATAATACATGAGTATTAGAGTAGTTAAAATTTTTTTTTATTTGAAATTTGTAAAGCCTTATTCAAATTATTGTTATTTGTGATAAAAAAGAAAATCGTTTTTTTAGAGGTCGCGCTGGTCGGTTTATCATAAACACGCTGATGTTCCCAATTTTTTATTTTCGTGACTTGTCCAGCTAAAACTGTGGTTTTATTATTAAGAAACATTCCCTTAACCCTCCGGAGGGCGCAAAAATTTTAATTTGTGTTTTTCAAATACTAATTGCAGTAGCCGGCCACTGCCACTTAGTGACTTTGTAAGTTTTGAGATGCAGCATGGGTTCACAGTTAGCTGTTACTTGCTGCGTTATATCGTTCAGTTTATATTTGTATATAAAAGTTCGTGTCTCATATATGCGGCTGAATTGCCGCGTCGTGCCCTTCCGTGTACCAAAAAAAGTTTAATGTTGCTTCTTTGCAAATTTACTTGGAAAAAGTGTAGCTTTGCTGTGAAATAGAAGTATAAGCTTTGGTGCAATATGTTGCAATATGAAGCACATTTAACTGGAGAAAACATAAATTATTTTTAAATTGGATGTTTACATAAATCTCATAGTAGTTTTATTTTAATTTTGAGCACTTTTGCATTTTTTATACAGCTAAATAGACATAAATTACGTAATTCACGTAGATGTATTTATATTTCGTTCAATATTTCGTTTAAACTGCCAGATTTCCTGCAAATACATTAGAATTTACAAAAGGAATTTCACTACTAATTGCCTACTTTGCGTATTTTTCTACTACCATTTTCGCAACAAGAGATTGCATTCTTCCCCTTTCTCTGTCCTTCGTAAATGAAACCTTTTGTAAGGGAGTGTCAAACCGCGGCTGTCAATAATTATCTAACATTGTATTATTGAATCATGTTTTAGAACGAACTTCCGTCGTCCCTTGTCAAATTTCGTTCGGGCACAAACCGGTTTCGGCGTTGTGGCATCTTCAGTGTCATTTTTCGTTCTCTCGGAAACAACAATAAACTTATATAGAAGCGAACCAGCTACGCAACAGAAATTGAAACCAGGAATATGTACCAGGAATAATAAGACAAAAATTTGTTGTATTAATTGTAACAAAAATGTTTGCAGAAAACATATTTCACAATGTGTAGAATGTACCAACACCATTGTTGATGATGACGCATAAAAAAAAAAAAAAAAATGCTTATAATATATTTTAGTATAAACACAAATTAGTCAAATGTTTTATTTGAATGACTTTTCGACATAAATACAAAAAAAAAATGCAGTCAACTTTTGAGATACACCTTGCGGCTAAATTGCCGCGGCGCGCGCTCTCGTGTAACTTTCAAAGCGCGCCCTACGAAGGGTTAATTACATACCTGTCTTGGACAGTTAGAATGGGCCTACTGCTCGAAAATATGCTTTCGAAAAGAGGCTACTAAAATTATAATGTTGATACTAAACAATTTACGCATTGTCATGTGTTGGAACTTGTTACCAGGAAGTTTCTGGGGTTTCTAATTAGGAATCTGAAGTCAGTTTTTCCAAAATTCAAAATGACGATAAATTTTTTTGAAAAATGATTGGATTTGTTGGAAACTCGGCACTCGGAAGTTTTTGGGGTCGATTATTACGAATCTGAAGCCCATTTTTAACCAAACTTCCAAAAAAGGAGGAGGTCATCAGTTCGTTTTTTATTTATTTTTTATTTTATTTTTTTATTTTTATTTTTTTTATGTATGTTACCGCATAACTTTGGACCACGTCAACTGATTTCGATAATTCTTTTTGCATCGGAAATGTAGTATCACAGAGGTGGTTCCATACTAATATGGTTTAGATCCGATATATTAGACTGCATCACTCCCCATACAAAAAAAAATCGGTACTGTTTTTCAATTGGAATTATAGAATCTATTATATTTTAAGAGGTCCACCAAAATATTTCGGAACAATATTAAGATTTAAGCGAGCTGCACTGATTCGAAAATACCTCCCAACATGGAGTTTTTTATGAATAAAAATAGTTTCTTAAAGATGTTTTTTAAAAAAAGCCCCTTAAATGATAAAACGGTTTAAGCATAAAAAATTTACATAAAAATATTAAAAAAAAATTTGAACGGAATCGTAATAATATTTTTGATGCTGTTTTTTTTTTTCTTTTTCAAAGATTTGTATAAGAAAAACTTGAATAACTGAGCCTAAACTCTTCCGATTTAGACTTGTGAGGTATCATTGGAAAGGTACCCTCACCCTTTTTATTTCTTTGCTAATAAGCTCATTCAAAGGATGAAAGAGAAAGGTAGGATTAACGAACATCATTCAAAGTTGAATTAAGATGTGATCGTATTTGAAAAAAAAAATTGGGACACGAATTACTTTTTTTTGCACAAANGATCTCATAAGTCTAAATCAGAATAGTTTTGGCCGAGTTATTTAAATTTTTCGTAAACCAATCTCTGAAAAAAATAAAAAAACAGCATCAAAAATCCCATTATTGCGATTCCGTTAAAAAGATTTTTAAATATTTTTATGCAGATTTTTTAAGCCAGATCTGTTTTGTCATCTGAGGGGACTTTTTCAAAAAGTTCTTTTGAAGGTATATTTGCAAATCGGTGTAGCTCGCTTAAATCTTAAAATTTTTCCGAAATATTTTGGTGGACGTCTTAAAATATAATATATTTTTTAAATCCCGGCGGAAAACCGCAACTTTTTTTTGGTGATGCAGTCTAATGTTCACTAATTATTAAGAATGGGTGTCTTCAAGTGGTGTACCAAAACATTTGCTAGTACTAAGTAAATCCATACTATCCGCTGTGTTGTGTCCATTTTTGATGTGTAAACATCTTATCTCTCGGTATGGGTAAAATTTGCGCAAACTCGGCTGAAATTTTGTAACTGATTCTTATGTAGCCCAGCAGAAAATTTGTAATTGCTTCTTGTGTGTACATTTAGAAGCTATTTCAGGACTAGCTTAGGCCCATTTCGGGACTAGTTAATGATCGTTTTGGGACCTGTTGCGGACTATGTAAGTATCATTTTGGGACTATTTCGGAGTCATTTAAGGACTAGAAGATCACCAAATCGAGCCTAATTAGAGATCATTTCGGGGCAAGTTCTCGAGCTCGGAATAGTTTCGGGATAGTTCGAAACTAGCCGCGAAGTGATACTGAAATAGCCCTGAACTATGCCCCAAGTGTTTATGACAAAATCGGGTACTGATCGCGACAAAATGATAAAATTGAAATGAAATTAATGTTTACTTTCTAACCTAACTTATTTTTGTAAGCCGTAAGAAATGTTTACATATAAAATTTCATGAGTACCTGGTACTCACGCCTTTTCTTATCAATATATGAAAGTATATAGGGCAGTAGACGGCTTTATTGTTTCTCTCTGTTTGAAATTCTGTTTCCATAATAGATTTTTAGGGAACATGATTCTCAAGTATCTTTATTAAATTGGATGTTACGCGGTATCGAGCCTGAGGCACTCGACAACGTCGGTGGTCGGTCACGGATGTAGTACATAAAAAGATATCATCGTCACTTTTGTGAATGTCCCAGGGCAACCGTTCTTCGTTACGTACTATTTACATACCCTACTAAATTAAAATTTGACATCTTAAGAGGCTTTTTGACGTAGAATACGTCTTACCTTAAGGTATGGGGGCTATGTTCAAATGTTGTAGTTGTAATTTTTAGAGCTTCACAAAAACGCTTATTGCACGAGAACTAATAAAGCGATTTCAAAGAAAAGTGTGGCGTTTCAAAGATAAAATTCCAAACC